>NC_056438.1:79069837-79130981 GCF_018296145.1 Oncorhynchus tshawytscha | reverse complement strand
GCAGCAACAACAGCAGCAACAACAACATCATTATCAACAACAGCAGCAACAACAACAACATCATTATCAACAACAGCAGCAGCAACAGCATCAACAGCATCAGCAGCAATAACATCAGCAGCAACATCAGCAGCAACAGTAACAGCAGCAACAACATCAGCAGCAACAATAGCAGCAACAGCAGCAGCAGCAGCAGCAACAGCAGCAACAGCAGCAGCAACAGCAGCAGTAACAACATCAGCAGCAGCAACAACATCAAATCAAATCAAATTTATTTATATAGCCCTTCGTACATCAGCTGATATCTCAAAGTGCTGTACAGAAACCCAGCCTAAAACCCCAAACAGCAAGCAATGCAGGTGTAGAAGCACGGTGGCTAGGAAAAACTCCCTAGAAAGGCCAAAACCTAGGAAGAAACCTAGAGAGGAACCAGGCTATGTGGGGTGGCCAGTCCTCTTCTGGCTGTGCCGGGTGGAGATTATAACAGAACATGGCCAAGATGTTCAAATGTTCATAAATGACCAGCATGGTCGAATAATAATAAGGCAGAACAATTGAAACTGGAGCAGCAGCACAGTCAGGTGGAAGTTGAAACTGGAGCAGCAGCATGGCCAGGTGGACTGGGGACAGCAAGGAGTCATCATGTCAGGTAGTCCTGGGGCATGGTCCTAGGGCTCAGGTCAGTTGAAACTGGAACAGCAGCATGGCCAGGTGGACTGGGGACAGCAAGGAGTCATCATGTCAGGTAGTCCTGGAGCTCAGGTCCTAGGGCTCGGGTCCTCCGAGAGAGAGAAAGAAAGAGAGAAGGAGAGAATTAGAGAACGCACACTTAGATTCACACAGGACACCGAATAGGACAGGAGAAGTACTCCAGATATAACAAACTGACCCCAGCCCCCGACACATAAACTACTGCAGCATAAATACTGGAGGCTGAGACAGGAGGGGTCAGGAGACACTGTGGCCCCATCCGAGGTCACCCCGGACAGGGCCAAACAGGAAGGATATAACCCCACCCACTTTGCCAAAGCACAGCCCCCACACCACTAGAGGGATATCTTCAACCACCAACTTACCATCCTGAGACAAGGCTGAGTATAGCCCACAAAGATCTCCGCCACGGCACAACCCAAGGGGGGCGCCAACCCAGACAGGATGACCACAACAGTGAATCAACCCACTCAGGTGACGCACCCCCTCCAGGGACGGCATGAGAGAGCCCCAGTAAGCCAGTGACCCAGCCCCTGTAATAGGGTTAGAGGCAGAGAATCCCAGTGGAAAGGGGAACCGGCCAGGCAGAGACAGCAAGGGTGGTTCGTTGCTCCAGAGCCTTTCCGTTCACCTTCCCACTCCTGGGCCAGACTACACTCAATCATATGACCCACTGAAGAGATGAGTCTTCAGTAAAGACTTAAAGGTTGAGACCGAGTTTGCGTCTCTGACATGGGTAGGCAGACCGTTCCATAAAAATGGAGCTCTATAGGAGAAAGCCCTGCCTCCAGCTGTTTGCTTAGAAATTCTAGGGACAATTAGGAGGCCTGCGTCTTGTGACCGTAGCGTACGTGTAGGTATGTACGGCAGGACCAAATCAGAGAGATAGGTAGGAGCAAGCCCATGTAATGCTTTGTAGGTTAGCAGTAAAACCTTGAAATCAGCCCTTGCTTTGACAGGAAGCCAGTGTAGAGAGGCTAGCACTGGAGTAATATGATCAAATTTTTTGGTTCTAGTCAGGATTCTAGCAGCCGTATTTAGCACTAACTGAAGTTTATTTAGTGCTTTATCCGGGTAGCCGGAAAATAGAGCATTGCAGTAGTCTAACCTAGAAGTGACAAAAGCATGGATTAATTTTTCTGCATCATTTTTGGACAGAAAGTTTCTGATTTTTGCAATGTTACGTAGATGGACATCAGCAGCATCAGCAACATCAGCAGCAGCAACAACATCAGCAGCAATAACATCAGCAGCAATAACATCAGCAGCAACAACAGCAGCAACAGTAGCAGCAGCAACAACATCAGCAGCAGCAACAACAACATCAGCAGCAACAACAACATCAGCAGCAACAATAGCAGCAACAGCAGCAGCAGCAGCAGCAACAGCAGCAACAACATCAGCAACAACAACAGCAGCAACAGCAGCAGAAGCCGCAACAACAACAACAGCAGGAGCAACAGCAGGAACAACAACAGCAACAACAACAGCAGAGATATTACCTGAGGTAGAATATCTCATGATAAGCTGTAGACCACAGTATCTACCAAGAGAGTTCACATATTATTCGTTGCCGTCTATTTACCACCACAAACCGATGTTGGCACGAAGACCACTCTCAACGAGAACGAGCTGTATAAAGGCCATCAGCAAACAAGAAAATGCTCACCCAGAAGCAGCGCTCCTAGTGGCCGGGGACTTTAATGCAGGCAAACTTAAATCCGTTTTTACCTCATTTCTACCACTATGTAGAGGGGAAAAAAACTGTAGAGCACATTTACTCCACACACAGTGATACATACCAAGCTCTCCCTATCCCTTACCCTCCATTTGGCAAATCTCACCATAATTCATAATCCTCCTGGTCCTGCTTACAAGCAAAAACTAAAGCAGGAAGTTCCAGTGACTCAATACGGACATCGTCCCCACTGTGATCATATGTACATTTCCCAACCAGAAGCCATGGATTACAGGCAACATCTGCACCGAGCTAAAGGCTAGAGCTTTGCTTTCAAGGAGATGTACACTAATCCGGAAGTTTATAAGAAATCCTGCTATGTTTCTCAGACGAACCATCAAACAGGCAAAGTGTCAATACAGGACTGAGATTGAATCCTACTACACCGCCTCTGACACTTGTCGAATTGTTGCAGGGCTTGAAAACTATTACGGACTACAAAGGCAAACCCAGCCGCGAGCTCCCCAGTGACGCGAGGGGGAGCTCGCGTCATAAAAAGCATAAATGCCTTTTATGCTCGCTTTGAGGCAAGAAACACTGAAGCATGCATGAGAGCACCAGCTGTTCCAGATGACTGTGTGATCAATCTCTCCATAGCTTGATGTGAGCAAGACCTTTAAACAGGTCAACATTCATAAAGCCGCGGAGCCAGATGGATTACCAGGATGTGTACTCAAAGCATGCGCAGACCAACTGGCAAGTGTCTTCACTGACATTTTCAACCTCTGCCTGACCGAGTCTGTAATACCTACATGTTTAAAGCAGACCACCACAGTCCCTGTGCCCAAGAAAGCAAAGGCTGGTCATGGCTCACATCAACACAATCACGCTAAAAATCCTCCATCGCACTCCACACTGCCCTTTCTCTCCTGGACAAAAGGAACACCTATGTGAGAATGCTGTTCATTGACCACAGCTCAGCGTTCAACACCATAGTGCCCTCAAAGCTCATCACTAAGCTATGGACCCTGGGACTAAACATCTCCCTCTGCAACAGGATTCTGTACTTCCAGACGGGTCGCCCTCAGGTGGTGAGGGTAGGTAATAACACATCTGCCACTCTGATCAAAAACACTGAGGCCCCTCAGGGTGTGTACTTAGTCCCCTCCTGTACTCCCTGTTCACCCATGACTGCGTGGCCAAGCATGACTCCAACACCATCATTAAGCTTACTGATGACACAACGATGAGACAGCCTATAAGGAGGAGGTCAGAGACCTGGCAGTGTGATGCCAGGACAACAACCTCTCTCTCAATGTGAGCAAGACAAAAGGGGCAGATCGTGGACTGAAAAGGAGGGCTGAACAGGCCCCCATTAACATTGACGGAACTGAAGTGGAGCAGGACGAGAGTTTAAAGTTCCTTGGTGTCCTCATCACCAACAAACTCTCTTGGTCCAAACACACCAAGACAGTTGTGAAGAGGGCACAACAGCACCTTTTCCCCCTCAGGAGACTGAGAAGATTTGGCAGTGGCGCAGCGGTCTAAGGCACTACATCTCAGTGCAAGTGGCATCACTAAAGTCCCTGGTTCTAATTCAGGCTGTATAACATCTGGCCGGGATTGGGAGTCCCATAGGGCTGCGCACAATTGGCGCAGCATTGTCTGGGTTTGGCCAGGGTAGTCCGTCATTGTAAATAAGAATTTGTTCTTTAACTGACTTGCCTAGTTAAATAAAGGTCAAATAAAAATCCTCACAAAGTTCTACAGCTGCACCATCGAGAACATGGTTGTGGAACACTGGTTGTGTTACCGCCTGGTATGGCAACTGCTCAGCATCTGACTTGGGTAGTGCGTACTGCCAGTATATCAAGTTTCCTGACATCCAGAACCTGTATGTATACTAGGTGGTGTCAGAGGAAGGCCCAAAAATTGTCAAAGTCTACAGTCACCACAGACTGTTCTCTCTGCTACAGCACGGCTGTACCGGAGCGCCAAGTCTAGGATCAAATGGCTCCTTAACAGCTTCTATCCCCAAGCCATTAAACTGCTGAACAACTAATCAAATGGCCACCTGGACTATTTACATTGAACCTCCCGTTGTTTTTACACTGCTGCTACTCGCTGCTTATTATCAAATTACCTTGACTAACCTATACCCCTTCACATTTACTCGGTACCGGTACCCCCTGTATATAGCCTCCATGTTGACTCTGTAACGGTACCCCCTGTATATAGCCTCCACGTTGACTCGGTACCGGTACCCCCTGTAAATAGCCTCCACGTTGACTCGGTACCGGTACCCTCTGCATATAGCCTCCACATTGACTCGGTACCGGTACCCCCTGTATATAGCCTCCACGTTGACTCTGTACCGGTACCCCTGTATATAGCCTCCACATTGACTCTGTACCGGTACCCCCTGTATATAGCCTCCACATTGACTCTGTACCGGTACCCCTGTATATAGCCTCCACATTGACTCTGTACCGGTACCCCCTGTATATAGCCTCGTTATTCTTATGTACAATTATTGTTATTGTTCATTTTTGATTTGTTCGATTTTTTTTTTTACTTAAGTTTATTAAGTAAAGATTTTCTTAACTCTATTTGTTGAACTGCATTGTTGGTTAAGGGCTTGTAAAGTAAGATAATCACGGTAAGTTTTACTCCTGTTTACTCCATTCGGCACATGTTACAATTGATTTTTAATTGGATTTAAACATTAGCATAGCAGGGCCTCAGTAGAGCAAAGTATTATTGATGAATGGATTGATAGGCTTCAATTTTAAATTGTAGTTCGGTCCTCAAGTAGATACAGTACAGTATGTTTACGGCTGGTGAATGCTGCTTGGTGGAAATGTGTTGTAGGGGAATAAAAGGTGGAAATGTGGTGTAGGGGAATAAAAGGTGGAAATGTGGTGTGGGGGAATAAAAGGTGGAAATGTGGTGTAGGGGAATAAATGATGGAAATGTGGTGTAGGGGAATAAATGGTGGAAATGTGGTGTAGGGGAATAAAAGGTGGAAATGTGGTGTAGGGGAATAAAAGGTGGAAATGTGGTGTAGGGGAATAAAAGGTGGAAATGTGGTGTAGGGGAATAAAAGGTGGAAATGTGGTGTAGGGGAATAAAAGGTGGAAATGTGGTGTAGGGGAATAAATGGTGGAAATGTGGTGTAGGGGAATAAATGGTGGAAATGTGGTGTAGGGGAATAAAAGGTGGAAATGTGGTGTAGGGGAATAAAAGGTGGAAATGTGGTGTAGGGGAATAAAAAGGTGGAAATGTGGTGTAGGGGAATAAAAGGTGGAAATGTGGTGTAGGGGAATAAAAGGTGGAAATGTGGTGTAGGGGAATAAAAGGTGGAAATGTGGTGTAGGGGAATAAAAGGTGGAAATGTGGTGTAGGGGAATAAAAGGTGGAAATGTGGTGTAGGGGAATAAAAGGTGGAAATGTGGTGTAGGGGAATAAAAGGTGGAAATGTGGTGTAGGGGAATAAAAGGTGGAAATGTGGTGTAGGGGAATAAAAGGTGGAAATGTGGTGTAGGGGAATAAATGGTGGAAATGTGGTGTAGGGGAATAAATGGTAGAAATGTGGTGTAGGGGAATAAATGGTGGAAATGTGGTGTAGGGGAATAAAAGGTGGAAATGTGGTGTAGGGGAATAAAAGGTGGAAATGTGGTGTAGGGGAATAAATGGTGGAAATGTGGTGTAGGGGAATAAAAGGTGGAAATGTGGTGTAGGGGAATAAAAGGTGGAAATGTGGTGTAGGGGAATAAAAGGTGGAAATGTGGTGTAGGGGAATAAAAGGTGGAAATGTGGTGTTGGGGAATAAAAGGTGGAAATGTGGTGTTGGGGAATAAAAGGTGGAAATGTGGTGTAGGGGAATAAAAGGTGGAAATGTGGTGTAGGGGAATAAATGGTGGAAATGTGGTGTAGGGGAATAAATGGTGGAAATGTGGTGTAGGGGAATAAAAGGTGGAAATGTGGTGTAGGGAATAAAAGGTGGAAATGTGGTGTAGGGGAATAAATGGTGGAAATGTGGTGTAGGGGAATAAAAGGTGGAAATGTGGTGTAGGGGAATAAAAGGTGGAAATGTGGTGTAGGGGAATAAAAGGTGGAAATGTGGTGTAGGGGAATAAAAGGTGGAAATGTGGTGTTGGGGAATAAAAGGTGGAAATGTGGTGTTGGGGAATAAATGGTGGAAATGTGGTGTAGGGGAATAAATGGTGGAAATGTGGTGTAGGGGAATAATGAACTGATGAACAGTGAGATGTCTTGATGAACAGTGAGATGTCTGATGAACAGTGAGATGTCTGATGAACAGTGAGATGTCTGATGAACAGTGAGATGTCTGATGAACAGTGAGATGTCTGATGAACAAGGTGTTTTGTTGGAGTGTGTATAATAGGGGAAAGTAAGATGAGGTGGTGAGGTGGTGGTGGTGAGGTGGTGAGGTTAGGTGGTGGTGGTGAGGTGGTGAGGTTAGGTGGTGGTGGTGAGGTGGTGAGGGGAGGTGGTGAGGTGGTGAGATAAGGTGGTGGTGGTGGGGAGGTGGTGGTGGTGAGGTGGTGAGGTTAGGTGGTGAGGTGGTGAGATTATGTGGTGAGGTTAGGTGGTGAGGTGGTTGAGGTGAGGTGGTGAGGTTAGGTGGTGGGTGGGGTGGTGAGGTTAGTTGGTGAGGTGGTGAGGTTAGGTGGTGGTGGTGAGGTGGTGAGGTTAGGTGGTGGTGGTGAGGTGAGGTGGTGGTGGTGGTGAGGTGGTGAGGTTAGGGGGTGATGGTGAGGTGGTGAGGTTAGGTGGTGAAGTTAGGTGGTGGTGGTGAGGTGGTGAGGTTAGGTGGTGGTGGTGAGGTGGTGAGGTTAGGTGGTGGTGGTGAGGTTAGGTGGTGGTGGTGAGGTGGTGAGGGGAGGTGGTGAGGTGGTGAGGTTAGGTGGTGGTGGTGAGGTTAGGTGGTGGTGGTGAGGTTAGGTGGTGGTGGTGAGGTGGTGAGGGAGATGGTGGTGAGGTTAGGTGGTGGTGGTGAGGTGGTGAGGTTAGGTGGTGGTGGTGAGGTTAGGTGGTAGTGGTGAGGTGGTGAGGGGAGGTGGTGAGGTGGTGAGATAAGGTGGTGAGGTGGTAAGATGGTGAGGTGGTGAGGGGAGTTGGTGAGGTGATGAGGTGGTGAGATTAGGTGGTGAGGTGGTGAGATTAGGTGGTGAGGTTAGGTGGTGAGGTGGTTGAGGTGAGGTGGTGAGGTTAGGTGGTGGGTGGGGTGGTGAGGTTAGTTGATGAGGTGGTGAGATTAAGTGGTGAGGGGGTGGTGAGGTGGTGAGGGGAGGTGGTGAGGTGGTGAGTTGCTGAGATTAGGTGGTGAGGGGAGGTGATTAGGTGGTGAGGCGTTGAGATTAGAGGCTGGGAGGTGGTGAGATTACGTGGTGAGTTTCTGAGATTAGGTGGTGAGGTGGTGAGGGGAGGTGATGAGGTTAGGTGGTGAGGGGAGGTGATGAAGTGGGGCGGTGGTGAGGTGGTTGAGGTGAGGTGGTGAGATGGTGAGGTAAGGGGATGAGGTGGTGAGGAGGTGAGCACTACATTTCCATTTTTAAACAACTAATTGACTTCCATTTAAATAAATCAGATCAAGCCCAAACTGTGCGATGTGGTAGTGAGTTGTGAGTTTCCAACAGGCCCTTACACTACATAGTTTAGCACAGAAAACGTGATAATTAACTCCTATAACCATACTCCATTGCACAAGGAGGGTGAGAAGAGACAGAAGACGTGCGATGGAGAGGGAATATAGAGATGTTGCTTCACAAGGTATCTCTACCTGAAAATATATGATCTAAGTGATGGATAGTTGGCGTTCAGCAGTCATAGAAATATGCCTTATTTACTTTGAAGAACTACTATAACAGTGATTCTGTCAGACAACATAGGCAGCAGCTCTCTAGAAAAGAGATCATGACTTGGAATCTTTTTTTTGCCATTTATGAATGTGTTATTCAATGTGTTACTCTGGGCTATAGAAGTAAAAGGACAAATTAAATATCTTTTTCAATATATATATTTTTTTATAGCTTAAAGGAGTCCTAAAATGTAAAATCAAATTTCTAAATGAACCATTGTATGTTTGGCCATCTTAAAACCATTCCATTGATCAGTTTAGAATCCCCCCCCCCATTCACTACCATTATGGGACTTGTTTTAATTGGTTTATTATGTGTTGTTACAACATTATAAAAACACTCGTCTCACCTCCCAGGAGCTCTCTCTTTCTGTCCACTCCCCATGTCTCACCTCCCAGGAGCTCTCGCTTTCTGTCCACTCCCCTGTCTCACCTCCCAGGAGCTCTCTCTTTCTGTCCACTCCCCTGTCTCACCTCCCAGGAGCTCTCTTTCTGTCCACTCCCCATGTCTCACCTCCCAGGAGCTCTCTCTTTCTGTCCACTCCCCATGTCTCACCTCCCAGGAGCTCTCTCTTTCTGTCCACTCCTGTCTCACCTCCCAGGAGCTCTCTCTTTCTGTCCACTCCTGTCTCACCTCCCAGGAGCTCTCTCTTTCTATCCACCACTCCCCTGTCTCACCTCCCAGGAGCTCTCTCTTTCTGTCCACTCTCCTGTCTCACCTCCCAGGAGCTCTCTCTTTCTGTCCACTCCTGTCTCACCTCCCAGGAGCTCTCTCTTTCTGTCCACTCCCCTGTCTCACCTCCCAGGAGCTCTCTCTTTCTGTCCACTCCCCTGTCTCACCTCCCAGGAGCTCTCTCTTTCTGTCCACTCCCCATGTCTCACCTCCCAGGAGCTCTCTCTTTCTGTCCACTCCTGTCTCACCTCCCAGGAGCTCTCTCTTTCTGTCCACTCCCATGTCTCACCTCCCAGGAGCTCTCTCTTTCTGTCCACTCCTGTCTCACCTCCCAGGAGCTCTCTCTTTCTGTCCACTCCTGTCTCACCTCCCAGGAGCTCTCTCTTTCTGTCCACTCCCCTGTCTCACCTCCCAGGAGCTCTCTCTTTCTGTCCACTCTCCTGTCTCACCTCCCAGGAGCTCTCTCTTTCTGTCCACTCCTGTCTCACCTCCCAGGAGCTCTCTCTTTCTATCCACCACTCCCCTGTCTCACCTCCCAGGAGCTCTCTCTTTCTGTCCACTCTCCTGTCTCACCTCCCAGGAGCTCTCGCTTTCTGTCCACTCCTGTCTCACCTCCCAGGAGCTCTCTCTTTCTGTCCACTCCCCTGTCTCACCTCCCAGGAGCTCTCTCTTTCTGTCCACTCTCCTGTCTCACCTCCCAGGAGCTCTCTCTTTCTGTCCACTCCTGTCTCACCTCCCAGGAGCTCTCTCTTTCTGTCCACTCCCTGTCTCACCTCCCAGGAGCTCTCTCTTTCTGTCCACTCCCTGTCTCACCTCCCAGGAGCTCTCTCTTTCTGTCCACTCCCCATGTCTCACCTCCCAGGAGCTCTCTCTTTCTGTCCACTCCTGTCTCACCTCCCAGGAGCTCTCTCTTTCTGTCCACTCCTGTCTCACCTCCCAGGAGCTCTCTCTTTCTGTCCACTCCCCATGTCTCACCTCCCAGGAGCTCTCTCTTTCTGTCCACTCCTGTCTCACCTCCCAGGAGCTCTCGCTTTCTGTCCACTCTCCATGTCTCACCTCCCAGGAGCTCTCTCTTTCTGTCCACTCCTGTCTCACCTCCCAGGAGCTCTCTATTTCTATCCACCACTCCCCTGTCTCACCTCCCAGGAGCTCTCTCTTTCTGTCCACTCCTGTCTCACCTCCCAGGAGCTCTCTCTTTCTGTCCACTCCTGTCTCACCTCCCAGGAGCTCTCTCTTTCTGTCCACTCCTGTCTCACCTCCCAGGAGCTCTCTCTTTCTGTCCACTCCTGTCTCACCTCCCAGGAGCTCTCTCTTTCTGTCCACTCCTGTCTCACCTCCCAGGAGCTCTCTCTTTCTGTCCACTCCTGTCTCACCTCCCAGGAGCTCTCTCTTTCTGTCCACTCCCCTGTCTCACCTCCCAGGAGCTCTCTCTTTCTGTCCACTCCTGTCTCACCTCCCAGGAGCTCTCTCTTTCTGTCCACTCCTGTCTCACCTCCCAGGAGCTCTCTTTCTGTCCACTCCTGTCTCACCTCCCAGGAGCTCTCTCTTTCTGTCCACTCCTGTCTCACCTCCCAGGAGCTCTCTCTTTCTGTCCACTCCTGTCTCACCTCCCAGGAGCTCTCTCTTTCTGTCCACTCCTGTCTCACCTCCCAGGAGCTCTCTCTTTCTGTCCACTCCCCATGTCTCACCTCCCAGGAGCTCTCTCTTTCTGTCCACTCCCCATGTCTCACCTCCCAGGAGCTCTCTCTTTCTGTCCACTCCTGTCTCACCTCCCAGGAGCTCTCTCTTTCTGTCCACTCTCCTGTCTCACCTCCCAGGAGCTCTCTCTTTCTGTCCACTCCTGTCTCACCTCCCAGGAGCTCTCTATTTCTATCCACCACTCCCTGTCTCACCTCCCAGGAGCTCTCTCTTTCTGTCCACTCCTGTCTCACCTCCCAGGAGCTCTCTCTTTCTGTCCACTCCTGTCTCACCTCCCAGGAGCTCTCTCTTTCTGTCCACTCCCTGTCTCACCTCCCAGGAGCTCTCTCTTTCTGTCCACTCCCCTGTCTCACCTCCCAGGAGCTCTCTCTTTCTGTCCACTCCTGTCTCACCTCCCAGGAGCTCTCTCTTTCTGTCCACTCCCCTGTCTCACCTCCCAGGAGCTCTCTCTTTCTGTCCACTCCCCTGTCTCACCTCCCAGGAGCTCTCTCTTTCTGTCCACTCCCCTGTCTCACCTCCCAGGAGCTCTCTCTTTCTATCCACCACTCCCTGTCTCACCTCCCAGGAGCTCTCTCTTTCTGTCCACTCCCCTGTCTCACCTCCCAGGAGCTCTTTCTGTCCACTCCCTGTCTCACCTCCCAGGAGCTCTCTCTTTCTGTCCACTCCCCTGTCTCACCTCCCAGGAGCTCTCTCTTTCTGTCCACTCCCCTGTCTCACCTCCCAGGAGCTCTCTCTTTCTGTCCACTCCCCTGTCTCACCTCCCAGGAGCTCTCTTTCTGTCCACTCCCCTGTCTCACCTCCCAGGAGCTCTCTCTTTCTGTCCACTCCCGTCTCACCTCCCAGGAGCTCTCTCTTTCTGTCCACTCCTGTCTCACCTCCCAGGAGCTCTCTCTTTCTGTCCACTCCTGTCTCACCTCCCAGGAGCTCTCTCTTTCTGTCCACTCCCTGTCTCACCTCCCAGGAGCTCTCTCTTTCTGTCCACTCCCCTGTCTCACCTCCCAGGAGCTCTCTCTTTCTGTCCACTCCTGTCTCACCTCCCAGGAGCTCTCTTTCTGTCCACTCCCCTGTCTCACCTCCCAGGAGCTCTCTCTTTCTGTCCACTCCCTGTCTCACCTCCCAGGAGCTCTCTCTTTCTGTCCACTCCCTGTCTCACCTCCCAGGAGCTCTCTCTTTCTATCCACCACTCCCCTGTCTCACCTCCCAGGAGCTCTCTCTTTCTGTCCACTCCCCTGTCTCACCTCCCAGGAGCTCTCTCTTTCTGTCCACTCCCCTGTCTCACCTCCCAGGAGCTCTCTCTTTCTGTCCACTCCCTGTCTCACCTCCCAGGAGCTCTCTTTCTGTCCACTCCCCTGTCTCACCTCCCAGGAGCTCTCTCTTTCTGTCCACTCCCCTGTCTCACCTCCCAGGAGCTCTCTCTTTCTATCCACCACTCCCCTGTCTCACCTCCCAGGAGCTCTCTCTTTCTGTCCACTCCCCTGTCTCACCTCCCAGGAGCTCTCTCTTTCTGTCCACTCCCCTGTCTCACCTCCCAGGAGCTCTCTCTTTCTGTCCACTCCCCTGTCTCACCTCCCAGGAGCTCTCTCTTTCTGTCCACTCCCTGTCTCACCTCCCAGGAGCTCTCTCTTTCTGTCCACTCCCTGTCTCACCTCCCAGGAGCTCTCTCTTTCTGTCCACTCCCCTGTCTCACCTCCCAGGAGCTCTCTCTTTCTGTCCACTCCCCTGTCTCACCTCCCAGGAGCTCTCTCTTTCTGTCCACTCCCTGTCTCACCTCCCAGGAGCTCTCTTTCTGTCCACTCCCTGTCTCACCTCCCAGGAGCTATCTCTTTCTGTCCACTCCCCTGTCTCACCTCCCAGGAGCTCTCTCTTTCTGTCCACTCTCCTGTCTCACCTCCCAGGAGCTCTCTCTTTCTGTCCACTCCTGTCTCACCTCCCAGGAGCTCTCTCTTTCTGTACATTCCCCTGTCTCACCTCCCAGGAGCTCTCTCTTTCTGTACACTCCCTGTCTCACCTCCCAGGAGCTCTCTCTTTCTATCCACCACTGCCATTAGCTGAGAACTGCCTCAACCCACCACCTTTCTGGTTAAGTAACGTCACCTACACTATGCAGTCAGTGTGTCTCCCTGAACACAGATCAGAAAGCCTTGTTGGAACCCAGCTTGGTAGAATTACTCTGATGGAGATACAAACTGATAAGTACTGATCTCAGATCAGATAGCCTTGTTGGAACCCAGCTTGGTAGAATTACTCTGACGGAGATACAAACTGATAAGTACTGATCCCAGATCAGATAGCCTTGTTAGAACCCATCTTGGCAGAATTACTCTGAAGTTCAATAGCTAGATAAAGAAGGCTAACTTGCTAACATTGCCCATGACTGGAAGTAAGGCTAACGAGCAAGAATCTTATTATGGTATTTGCATTTTTCTGGTCTCGGTCCCCTTGTCCCCCGCCCGGTCTCGGTCTTGACTATGTCTCAGACACCTTGTCCCCCCATCTTGACGATGTCTCAGACCCCTTGTCCCCTGCCCGGTCTCGGTCTTGACTATGTCTCAGACACCTTGTCCCCCACCTTGACTATGTCTCAGACCCCTTGTCCCCCGTCTTGACTATGTCTCAGACACCTTGTCCCCCATCTTGACTATGTCTCAGACCCCTTGTCCCCCGCCTTGACTATGTCTCAGACCCCTTGTCCCCCACCTTGACTATGTCTCAGACCCCTTGTCCCCCATCTTGACTATGTCTCAGACCCCTTGTCCCCCATCTTGACTATGTCTCAGACACCTTGTCCCCCATCTTGACTATGTCTCAGACACCTTGTCCCCGCCTTGACTATGTCTCAGACCCCTTGTCCCCCGCCTTGACTATGTCTCAGATCTCTTGTCCCCCGCCTTGACTATGTCTCAGATCTCTTGTCCCCCACCTTGACTATGTCTCAGACTCCTTGTCCCCCGCCTTGACTATGTCTCAGATCTCTTGTCCCCCGCCTTGACTATGTCTCAGATCTCTTGTCCCCCGCCTTGACTATGTCTCAGATCTCTTGTCCCCCGCCTTGACTATGTCTCAGATCCCTTGTCCCCCACCTTGACTATGTCTCAGATCCCTTGTCCCCCATCTTGACTATGTCTCAGACCCCTTGTCCCCTGCCCGGTCTCGGTCTTGACTATGTCTCAGACACCTTGTCCCCCACCTTGACTATGTCTCAGACCCCTTGTCCCCCGTCTTGACTATGTCTCAGACCCCTTGTCCCCCACCTTGACTGTCTCAGATCTCTTGTCCCCCGCCTTGACTATGTCTCAGATCTCTTGTCCCCCGCCTTGACTATGTCTCAGATCCCTTGTCCCCCACCTTGACTATGTCTCAGATCCCTTGTCCCCCACCTTGACTATGTCTCAGATCCCTTGTCCCCCACCTTGACTATGTCTCAGATCCCTTGTCCCCCACCTTGACTATGTCTCAGACACCTTGTCCCCCACCTTGACTATGTCTCAGATCTCTTGTCCCCCGCCTTGACTATGTCTCAGATCTCTTGTCCCCCGCCTTGACTATGTCTCAGACCCCTTGTCCCCCGCCTTGACTATGTCTCAGACACCTTGTCCCCCCGTCTTGACTATGTCTCAGACCCCTTGTCCCCCGCCTTGACTATGTCTCAGACACCTTGTCCCCCGTCTTGACTATGTCTCAAACCCCTTGTCCCCTGTCTTGACTATGTCTCAGACCCCTTGTCCCCCACCCGGTTTCGGTCTTGACTATGTCTCAGACACCTTGTCCCCCACCCGGTTTCGGTCTTGACTATGTCTCAGACACCTTGTCCCCGGCCTTGACTAAGTCTTAGACACCTTGTCCCCCGGCCTTGACTAAGTCTTAGACACCTTGTCCCCCGTCTTGACTATGTCTCAGATCTCTTGTCCCCCGCCTTGACTATGTCTCAGATCCCTTGTCCCCCATCTTGACTATGTCTCAGACCCCTTGTCCCCTGCCCGGTCTCGGTCTTGACTATGTCTCAGACACCTTGTCCCCCACCTTGACTATGTCTCAGACCCCTTGTCCCCCGTCTTGACTATGTCTCAGACCCCTTGTCCCCCACCTTGACTATGTCTCAGACCCCTTGTCCCCGCCCGGTTTCGGTCTTGACTATGTCTCAGACACCTTGTCCCCTGTCTTGACTATGTCTCAGACACCTTGTCCCCCACCTTGACTATGTCTCAGACCCCTTGTCCCCCGCCCGGTTTCGGTCTTGACTATGTCTCAGACACCTTGTCCCCTGTCTTGACTATGTCTCAGACCCCTTGTCCCCCACCTTGACTATGTCTCAGACCCCTTGTCCCCCACCCGGTTTCGGTCTTGACTATGTCTCAGACACATTGTCCCCCACCCGGTTTCGGTCTTGACTATGTCTCAGACACCTTGTCCCCCGGCCTTGACTAAGTCTTAGACACCTTGTCCCCGGCCTTGACTAAGTCTTAGACACCTTGTCCCCCGTCTTGACTAAGTCTTAGACACCTTGTCCCCCATCTTGACTATGTCTCAGACACCTTGTCCCCCGCCTTGACTATGTCTCAGACACCTTGTCCCCGTCTTGACTATGTCTCAGACCCCTTGTGTCCCCCACCCGGTCTCGGTCTTGACTATGTCTCAGACACCTTGTCCCCCGCCCGGTCTCGGTCTTGACTATGTCTCAGACACCTTGTCCCCCGCCCGGTCTCGGTCTTGACTATGTCTCAGACACCTTGTCCCCCGCCCGGTCTCGGTCTTGACTATGTCTCAGACACCTTGTCCCCCGCCCAGTCTCGGTCTTGACTCTGTCTTTCCCCCTCCTGTCTTGGTCTTAAATAAGTCTCATTTTAGGTGGTCTCGAACACAATGCTGTATAACAGGTTGAATAAAGATTGAATTTGTTTTAAAATGCTTTGTGGGTCTGTGTAATCTGAGGAAAATATGTGTCTCTAATATGGTCATACCTTTTCTGCTCTGTCCTTCCTCCTCTCCCTAGGCAACACAATGACTGGGGTCTGGTTTCAATGGACTATTTTTCTTTATAAAATACAAAATAGCAAGACGAAGGTCAGAGAGGTACATGTTTAATGAGTGCATTTCGCATGTGACTAGTTTGCATCAACTACCTTAACTAAAAACTACTCTAAAGGTTGTGACGTTCTGGAATGTCTGCCTCGTGATTTGTTGGGAGAGTTTCAGACTATCCTCCCTCTCTCATTCTTAGCAGTGGCCAGCAGGAGAGGACAGAACAAAGAGAGCTCTTATAATTTTCCAATAGCCTCCTCCAGTGCCGAATCTGTATCTTATAGCGTTTGAGCCCTACGGTGTGTAGTGACCAGAGAGCTTATCGTTTTCCAATAGTCTCCTCCAGTGCCGAGTCTGTATCTTACAGCATTTGAGCCCAACGGTGTGTAGTGACCAGAGAGGGTTATCGATCTTCATAAGGTCATGTTTTGTTGTCAAATAACCACCATTGGAACCAGTGAGAGGTCCTGACCTTTGTATTAATACCTATCTATCCACTACTGCTGCATGTTCCTCCATATTAGGATGTTAAGGTTGATTTGTTATGATGGCCCTGTATCCACCCATGCAGAAAAACATCTATAGCAAGACGAGTGACAAGTCTGGATTGGGGAAGTGTTTCTCAGGTCTCCAGTCTACCTCCAGTGGCTAGATAATACAGAGCTATTATTGGTGATAAAGAGTCAACGGTATATCCTGCTCAGATGACTTGACTGATAACCTCCCTGAGGGGTAGAAGTCATCGTGAGCCAGTCCATAAGAAATACAATAATAATAGATGGAATCTCACAGCACTTCACAGTTTATTTTCCGTCTGTTTTTATTTATTTTGCTGTCACTGTGCCGTGGATCTCGGTTCGCTCGAGAGGGGAAATTGTTTTTTTTTTCATTAGCCATGGACAGTTTGGGTATTTCATTGTGTCTTTGAATAAGGCTTCAGGGAAGCACACACGCACATACACTTATGTCTCTGAAGAGCACTCATCCCAGTGTCTGGCCATGACATCAAATGAGATACAAATACAAGAGGACATTCACTCTCTCATCATGAAAGCTCTCTCTATTCAATTCAATTCAAGGGTCTTTATTTGCATGGAAAACATAGAGTATGTTGACATTTCCAAAGCAAATGGAACAAAAGGGAAATAAATACTGCAATATTTCACCTAACGGAGATGGCAGTTTATCAATGTCTGATTTGTTTTCAAATTCTTTGTGGGTCTGTGTGATCTGTGGGAAATGTGTCTCTAATGTGGTCATACATTTTGCAGGAGGTTAGGAAGTGCAGCTCATAGCCTGTCTTCTCTTGAGAGCCAGGTCTGCCTATGGCGGCCTCTCTCAATAGCAAGGCTATGCTCACTGAGTCTGTACATAGTCAAGGGTTTTCTTCATTTAGGGTCTGTCACAGTGGTCAGGTCTGTGTACTCTCACTGTGTACTCTCTGTTTAGGGACAGAGAACATTGGAATTTGATCAGTTTTTTTTGGGGGGGGGGTTGATTCTTTCCAGTGTGTCAAATAGTTATCTTTTTGCTTTCTCATGATTTGGTTGTGTCCAAATCTGTTTCTGTCCTGGGGCTCTGTGTGGTCTATTTGTGTTTGTGAACAGAGCCCCAGAACCGGCTGGCTGAGGGGACTCTTCTCTAGGTTCATCTCTCTGTAGGTGAGGGCTTTGTGGTGGAATGTGTGGGCATCGCTTCCCTTTACGTGGCTGTAGATTGAACAGCTCTTTTCTGGATTTTGATCATTAGCGGGTATAGTCATAATTCTGTCGACATGCATTTTTGGGGATTTTCCATTTTACACATAGTATATTTCTTGCTTTATTACTTGCTGAGTCTCGATTGGGTGTTTTTCCTATTAAGTCCAATCCTGGACTTCCTGACGGGCTGCCCTCAAATGCTAGCAGTAGACAACAATTCATCCTCCACGCCGACCCTCAACACGGGGGGCCCCTCAGGGCTGCTTAGTCCGCTCCTGTACTACCTGTTTACCAAGACCCAAAAGTGTTCTCTATGCTACCGCATGGCAAGTGGTATCGAAGTCTGCAACCAACCCTGTACAGCTTCTAATCCCAAGCCATAAGACTGCTAAATAGCTCATCAAATGGCTCCACCTGCGTTTACCCTTTTTTGAACTAACTCTCTTGCACCGACTCTACCCACACACACACACACACACACACACACACACACACACCCGCAATAACATCTGACAAAAAAAAATGTGTATGTGACCAATATAATGTTATTTGATTTGACAGCTAACCTTGTGGGAACACACAATTCAGTCCCATTCAAAATTGTATTTTCCCTAAACCTAATCCGTACTCTTACCCTAACCTTATCCCTAACCCTAAACCGTCTTCTTACCCTAACCTTAACCCTAACCCCTAAACCTAACCCGTCCTCTTACCCTAACCCTAACCCCTAACCCCTAAACCTAACCCGTACTCTTACCCTAACCTTAACCCTAACCCCTAAACCTAACCCGTCTTCTTACCCTAACCCTAACCCCTAACCCCTAAACCTAACCCGTACTCTTACCCTAACCTTAACCCTAACCCCTAAACCTAACCCGTCTTCTTACCCTAACCTTGACCCTAACCCCTAACCCCTAAACCTAACCCGTACTCTTACCCTAACCCCTAACCCCTAAACCTAACCCGTACTCTTACCCTAACCTTAACCCCTAACCCCTAAACCTAACCCGTACTCTTACCCTAACCTTGACCCTAACCCGTACTCTTACCCTAACCTTAACCCTAACCCCTAAACCTAACCTGTACTCTTACCCTAACCTTAACCCTAACCCCTAAACCTAACCCGTACTCTTACCCTAACCTTAACCCTAACCTTGACCCTAACCCGTACTCTTACCCTAACCTTAACCCTAACCCCTAAACCTAAACCGTCTTCTTACCCTAACCTTAACCCTAACCCCTAAACCTAACCCGTACTCTTACCCTAACCTTAACCCTAACCCAAAACCTAACCCGTACTCTTACCCTAACCTTAACCCTAACCCCTAAACCTAACCCGTACTCTTACCCTAACCTTAACCCTAACCCCTAAACCTAACCCGTACTCTTACCCTAACCTTAACCCTAACCCCTAACCCCTAAACCGTCTTCTTACCCTAACCTTAACCCTAACCCCTAAACCTAACCCGTACTCTTACCCTAACCTTAACCCTAACCCCTAACCCCTAAACCGTCTTCTTACCCTAACCTTAACCCTAACCCCTAAACCTAACCCGTACTCTTACCCTAACCTTAACCCTAACCCCTAAACCTAACCTGTACTCTTACCCTAACCTTAACCCTAACCCAAAAACCTAACCATAATCCAAACCCTAACCCTCAACCGACAGTAATTCTAACCCTAATACTAAATTCTAACCCTAAACCCCTTAGAAATAGCATTTGACCTTGTGAGGACCAACAAAAATATTCCACAGTTGGTCAAATTTCTGGTCCCCACAAGACTAGTTAAACATGTCCACACACACACACACAATTACAACTGCTCCACATATGGTGTTGCTACAGCTCAGTCTATTATCTATCCTGTTGCCTAGTCACTACCTGTGCCTATGTGCAGATTGCTACCTCAACCTTGTACCCCTAAACATCGATTCAGTACTGGTACTTCCTGTATATAGCCATGTTATTACCTGTTACTCACTGTATATAGCCATGTTATTACCTGTTACTCCCTGTATATAGCCATGTTATTACCTGTTACTCCTGTATATAGCCATGTTATTACCTGGTACTCCTGTATATAGCCATGTTATTACCTGTTACTCCCTGTATATAGCCATGTTATTACCTGGTACTCCTGTATATAGCCATGTTATTACCTGTTACTCCTGTATATAGCCATGTTATTACCTGGTACTCCTGTATATAGCCATGTTATTACCTGTTACTCCTGTATATAGCCATGTTATTACCTGGTACTCCCTGTATATAGCCATGTTATTACCTGGTACTCCCTGTATATAGCCATGTTATTACCTGTTACTCCTGTATATAGCCATGTTATTACCTGGTACTCCTGTATATAGCCATGTTATTACCTGTTACTCCCTGTATATAGCCATGTTATTACCTGTTACTCCCTGTATATAGCCATGTTATTACCTGGTACTCCCTGTATATAGCCATGTTATTACCTGTTACTCCCTGTATATAGCCATGTTATTACCTGTTACTCCCTGTATATAGCCATGTTATTACCTGGTACTCCCTGTATATAGCCATGTTATTACCTGTTACTCCCTGTATATAGCCATGTTATTACCTGTTACTCCCTGTATATAGCCATGTTATTACCTGGTACTCCCTGTATATAGCCATGTTATTACCTGGTACTCCCTGTATATAGCCATGTTATTACCTGGTACTCCCTGTATATAGCCATGTTATTACCTGGTACTTCCTGTATATAGCCATGTTATTACCTGGTACTCACTGTATATGGCCATGTTATTACCTGGTACTCACTGTATATAGCCATGTTATTACCTGGTACTCACTGTATATAGCCATGTTATTACCTGGTACTCACTGTATATAGCCATGATATTACCTGGTACTTCCTGTATATAGCCATGATATTACCTGGTACTTCCTGTATATAGCCATGATATTACCTGGTAGTTCCTTTATATAGCCATGTTATTACCTGGTACTTCCTGTATATAGCCATGTTATTACCTGGTACTTCCTGTATATAGCCATGTTATTACCTGGTACTCACTGTATATAGCCATGTTATTACCTGGTACTCACTGTATATAGCCATGTTATTACCTGGTACTCACTGTATATAGCCATGTTATTACTTGGTACTCACTGTATATAGCCATGTTATTACCTGGTACTCACTGTATATAGCCATGTTATTACCTGGTACTCACTGTATATAGCCATGTTATTACCTGGTACTCACTGTATATAGCCATGTTATTACCTGGTACTCACTGTATATAGCCATGTTATTACCTGGTACTCACTGTATATAGCCATGTTATTACCTGGTACTCACTGTATATAGCCATGTTATTACCTGGTACTCACTGTATATAGCCATGTTATTACCTGGTACTCACTGTATATAGCCATGTTATTACCTGATACTCTGTATATAGCCATGCTATTACCTGATACTCTGTATATAGCCATGTTATTACCTGATACTCTGTATATAGCCATGTTATTACCTGGTACTCACTGTATATAGCCATATTATTACCTGGTACTCACTGTATATAGCCATGTTATTACCTGGCACTTCCTGTATATAGCCATGTTATTACCTGGCACTTCCTGTATATAGCCATGTTATTACCTGGTACTTCCTGTATATAGCCATGTTATTACCTGGTACTTCCTGTATATAGCCATGTTATTACCTGGTACTTCCTGTATATAGCCATGTTATTACCTGGTACTCACTGTATATAGCCATGTTATTACCTGGTACTCACTGTATATAGCCATGTTATTACTTGGTACTCACTGTATATAGCCATGTTATTACCTGGTACTCACTGTATATAGCCATGTTATTACCTGGTACTCACTGTATATAGCCATGTTATTACCTGGTACTCACTGTATATAGCCATGTTATTACCTGGTACTCACTGTATATAGCCATGTTATTACCTGGTACTCACTGTATATAGCCATGTTATTACCTGATACTCTGTATATAGCCATGCTATTACCTGATACTCTGTATATAGCCATGTTATTACCTGGTACTCACTGTATATAGCCATGTTATTACCTGGCACTTCCTGTATATAGCCATGTTATTACCTGGTACTTCCTGTATATAGCCATGTTATTACCTGGTACTTCCTGTATATAGCCATGTTATTACCTGGTACTCACTGTATATAGCCATGTTATTACCTGGTACTCACTGTATATAGCCATGTTATTACCTGGTACTCACTGTATATAGCCATGTTATTACCTGGTACTCTGTATATAGCCATGTTATTACCTGATACTCTGTATATAGCCATGCTATTACCTGATACTCTGTATATAGCCATGTTATTACCTGATACTCTGTATATAGCCATGTTATTACCTGGTACTCACTGTATATAGCCATATTATTACCTGGTACTCACTGTATATAGCCATGTTATTACCTGGCACTTCCTGTATATAGCCATGTTATTACCTGGCACTTCCTGTATATAGCCATGTTATTACCTGGTACTTCCTGTATATAGCCATGTTATTACCTGGTACTTCCTGTATATAGCCATGTTATTACCTGGTACTTCCTGTATATAGCCATGTTATTACCTGGTACTCACTGTATATAGTCATGTTATTACCTGGTACTCACTGTATATAGCCATGTTATTACTTGGTACTCACTGTATATAGCCATGTTATTACCTGGTACTCACTGTATATAGCCATGTTATTACCTGGTACTCACTGTATATAGCCATGTTATTACCTGGTACTCACTGTATATAGCCATGTTATTACCTGGTACTCACTGTATATAGCCATGTTATTACCTGGTACTCTGTATATAGCCATGTTATTACCTGATACTCTGTATATAGCCATGCTATTACCTGATACTCTGTATATAGCCATGTTATTACCTGGTACTCACTGTATATAGCCATATTATTACCTGGTACTCACTGTATATAGCCATATTATTACCTGGCACTCACTGTATATAGCCATGTTATTACCTGGCACTTCCTGTATATAGCCATGTTATTACCTGGTACTTCCTGTATATAGCCATGTTATTACCTGGTACTTCCTGTATATAGCCATGTTATTACCTGGTACTCACTGTATATAGCCATGTTATTACCTGGTACTCACTGTATATAGCCATGTTATTACCTGGTACTCACTGTATATAGCCATGTTATTACCTGGTACTCTGTATATAGCCATGTTATTACCTGATACTCTGTATATAGCCATGCTATTACCTGATACTCTGTATATAGCCATGTTATTACCTGGTACTCACTGTATATAGCCATATTATTACCTGGTACTCACTGTATATAGCCATGTTATTACCTGGCACTTCCTGTATATAGCCATGTTATTACCTGGTACTTCCTGTATATAGCCATGATATTACCTGATACTTCCTGTATATAGCCATGTTATTACCTGGTACTTCCTGTATATAGCCATGTTATTACCTGGTACTTCCTGTATATAGCCATGTTATTACCTGGTACTTCCTGTATATAGCCATGTTATTACCTGGTACTTCCTGTATATAGCCATGTTATTACCTGGTACTTCCTGTATATAGCCATGTTATTTGTTTACTTGTTATTGTGATTCATTATTTACTGTGTATTTATTTGTGTCAATATTTCTATTTCATTTTTTTTTTACATTTTTTTTTTTAACTTGGTCTTTTTATTGATTTGTATCTTTAACTCTGCATTGTTGGAAAAGGACCTGTCAGTAATCATTTCACTGTTAGTCTACACCTGCTGTTTTACGAAGCATGAATTTCAACATCAGATCAAGCAATTCCCTTTCAGTTAAACATGACGTCTGGTTTGAATGTGTTTTGGCTGTATCACAATCTCATGATCATACTGCTATTTCAAGTGCTAAGTACTTTGTACATTTTAAAATGGCCGACATTAGTACACTGAAATAAATACAGAGCTAACGAATGTTTTATATTGTATCAAAGTCTCATCTGTGGCTGGCCCCATTGTTTTGCAGAGGAGGTAGAGGTGAGAGATGAATGTCAATGTGAGTGTGTTTAATGCATTCTCATTCTCAAACACTCATACGCACACAAAGAACACACACACACAGAGTCGTGTTGAGTCTCGGTGGTGCAGGCAGTGCTGTGCAGATGAAGGCTCATGAAATATGTATGTTTCTCAGCTATGTGTTTCATAAGAGGTAGTCATTGAAGATTCCTCAACCCATCTATATTAGAGGAACAGCAGGAATACCCAACACAACAGTCAATGTGGTTGGTAGAGTAGATGAGACCGGAGGCATCCTGGGGAGAACAAGTGGTGGGGAATGCAGGAGTAGAGGATGGAAGGTGAAGAAGAGACTCCCTATGGAATTATGGACGGATTCATTATCTCTCTACTAGTAGTAGGGGACACTGTTAGTAGAGGAGAGGGGTGGTGAAATGACAGTGTACAGGGTGGATGGAAAAGACAGTGTACAGGGTGCATGGAAAAGACAGTGTACAGGGTGCATGGAAAAGACAGTGTACAGGGTGCATGGAAAAGACAGTGTACAGGATGCATGGAAAAGACAGTGTACAGGGTGCATGGAAAAGACAGTGTACAGGATGCATGGAAAAGACAGTGTACAGGGTGCATGGAAAAGACAGTGTACAGGATGCATGGAAAAGACAGTGTTCAGGATGCATGGTGTAATGACGAAGAGGGTTAGTCAATTGGAAGATTATTATGCCGTTGTTTCCCTCCCAGTTGTACTTCTAGTCAATAGTTATAATGCATTACGACGCAGTTACAATACATTGTGAGACTTGTCATAAGCAGAGTGGGCCCTTATGACGCCCTTATAATGTCTCATAATGATGCTGAATGAACCTGGTATTTCTTCAGTCTTTGACCTCTATTTCTCTCACAGGAAAACCCTTACATGTGCAACAACGAGTGTGACGCCTCCACAGATGAACTGGCCCACCCCCCGGAGCTCATGTTCGACTTCGAGGGACGCAACCCCACAACCTTCTGGCAATCCAGTTCATGGAATACGTTCCCCAAACCCCTGGAGGTCAACATCACGCTGTCCTGGAACAAAACTATCGAGCTGACGGACGACATCATCCTCACCTTCGAGTCTGGCCGCCCTGAGCAGATGCTTCTGGAGAAATCGTTAGACTACGGTAAAACCTGGACCCCTTACCAGTTCTACGCTACCGACTGCCTCGATGCCTTCACCATGGAGCCCAAGACGGTCAACGAGCTGACCCAGCGAACCCTCCTTGACATCATCTGCACCGAGGACTACTCCCGAGGCTACGTGTGGAAGTATGATAAAACCGTCCGTTTCGAGATCAAGGATCGGTTCGCGCTGTTCGCCGGACCGCGGCTGCACAACATGGCGTCGCTGTACGGTCAACTGGACACCACCAGGAACCTCCGGGACTTCTTCACGGTGACGGACCTGAGGATACGGCTGCTGAAACCGGCCACCGGGGCCACCATGGTAGATGAGAACAACCTGTCCCGATACTTCTACGCCATCTCTGATATCAAGGTGCAGGGCAGGTAAGAGAGACGGTTCCTTCCTTTTTATTAAAAAAGTTCCATTCCATTGAGTTCATAGATCTATTTTACTATAGAGAGACCTGTACCAACAAATGTTGTATTGTGTGCCGAAGTATTTGTGATTGCTTTACATGGATCTAGGAACAAAGTTAGTTTGTTTCATTGTATTTGGTTTGGCTGTGGTCAGGCTGCTCCAATCTACAGGTAATCTACAAAACAAACGAAACACCAAAATAAAGTTTCTTAGTAAGGCACTGAGCCGCCACGATCCACCAGAACAGCTTCAATGGCACCTTGGCAGAGATTCTAGGTATTTTATTAGGATCCCCATTAGCTGTTGCGAAGGTTGCAGCGACTCTTTCTGGGGTCCAACACAGAACATGACATAATATAGAACATTAATAGACAAGAACATTTCAAGGACAAAACTACATACATTTTAAAATGGCTCACATAGACTGCATAACAATACACACACAATATGGCCAAAAGTATGTGGACACCTTTTCAAATCAGTGGATTCAGCTATTTCAGCCACCCCGTTGCTGACAAGTGTATTAAATCGAGCACACAGACATGCAATCTCCATAGACAATCATTGGCAGTAGAATGGCCTTCACTGATGAGCTCAGTGACTGTCAATGGGTGCCACCTTTCCAACACGTCAGTTCATCAAATTTCTGCCCTGCTAGAGCTGCCACGGTCAACTGTAATTGCTGTTAATGGGAAGTGGAAACATCTAGAAGCAACAACAGCTCAGCCGAAGTGGTAGGCCACTCAAGCTCACAGAACAGGACCTCCAAGTTCTGAAGCATGTAACGCATAAAAACTCTCTGTCCTCGATTGTGACACACACTACCGAGTTCCAAACTGCCTCTTGAAGCAACTTCAGCACAATAAATGTTCGTTGAGAACTTCTTTAAAATTCGGTTGAGGAATAATGGTCTGGGGCTGTTTTTCATGGTTCAGGTTTGACCGCTTAGTTCCAGTGAAGGGAAATCTTGACACTACAGCATACAATGAAATTCTAGATGATTCTGTGCTTCCAATTTTTCGGCAACAGTTTGGGGAAGACCCTTTCCTGTTTCAGCATGACAATGCCCCCGTGCACAAAGCGAGGTCCATACAGAAATGGTTTGATGAGATCGGTGTGGAAGAACTTGACTGGCCTGCACAGAGCCCTGACCTCAACCCTATCAAGCACCTTTGGGATTCATTGGAACGCCGACTGCGAGCCAGGGCTTATCGCCCAACATCAGTGCCCGACCTCACTAATGCTCTTGTGGCTGAATGGAAGCAAGTCCCCACAGCAATGTTCCAACATCTAGTGGAAAAACTTCCCAGAAGAATGGAGGCTGTTATAGCAGCAAAGTGGGGACCAACTCCATATTAATGCCCATGATTTTGGAATGAGATGTTCGACAATCAGGTGTCCACATACTTTTGTGTATCTAAGTCAAATATGCAAGAGGCATTGTGCCGTGGTGTTCTCTTTTAACCAGGTTTGATGTTCCTTTGAGCAATATGGGATGGAAGGGAGTTTAGCCCTGTCTATGTAGGTTTTTTGGTGTTTTCTTTTAACCAGATTTGATATTAGATGGAAGGGAGTTTAATGCAATAATGGATCCATATAATACTTGACTGTTTCTTGAATTTGTTCTGTATTTGGGGACTGTGAAAGACCTCTGGTGACACGTCTGGTGGGGTGTGTGTGTGTGTGTGTCAAAGTTGTGTGTAAGTTGACTATGCAGACAATTTGGAACAAAGTTCTGCGGTATTAGTAAACATGTGATCCATACATGTGGATGATCTTGTTCCTGTAGTGTTTGTAAACACCCTGGACGTTTGATGAGTAACCTGAACCAGATTACTGGTTACAGTGAGAAGCCTCCTATTGAGCGGACAGCTTGATATTCAATATTCAGGTCCCCAATAAAGTAGACCTCTCGGTTTACATCACATACACTATTAAGCATTTCACACATATTATTTAGATATTGACTGTTAGCACTTGGTGGCCTATTTCAATGACAGCCTAGGGACAGTGGGGTTAACTGCCTTGTTCAGGGACAGAATGACAGATTTTTACCTTGTCAGCTCGGGGATTCAATCTTGAAACCTTTCGGTTACTAGTCCAATGCTCTAACCACTAGCCTACCTGCCGCCCCATATCTATACAGTACCAGTCAAAGGTTTGGACACACCTACTCATTCAAGGGTTTTTATTTTCTACATTGTATAATAATAGTAAAGACATCAAAACTACGAAATAACACATAACACATGGAATCATGTAGTAACCTTAAAAAGTGTTAAACAAATCATAATATATTTTATATTTCAGATTCTTCAAAGTAGCCTGGTGACAGCTTTGCACACTCTTGGTATTCTCTCAACCTGCTTCATGAAGTAGTCACCTGGAATGCATTTCAATTAACAGGTGTGCCTTGTTAAAAGTTCATTTGTGGAATTTCTTTCGTTCTTAATCCATTTGAGGCAATCAGTTGTGTTTGGGGTTAAAGCACGACAACAAAAATAAGAAAAAAAGAAATGTCTGTTATCTGGTATTAGCAAGTTATTGATTTCATTAACCTTATTTCTAAGGCTACATATATTAATATGGGCTATTTTCAGCCCTTTTCCTGAGTAGTTACTCAGCTACCTTGTTCTTGAACCTCAGGATCTTGACCACTATCGTCCTAGTCCTGTCACCTGTGCCAGTGGTGGGTTTTCCAGTCCTGTGGGCGTGCGCCACCTCAATCTTCCTGTGGTCCATCTTCAGTTTCTCTGAGATCATTTCCCTCACTTTGTCCTCAGACTCCGTCCAGGTCTCATGTGGAGATTCTGCAATTCCGTCCACAACGTTGTTCCGCCTTGATTGTCGCTCAAGGTAATCTGATTTCTTCGCCATTGTTATCATGGATTCACATACAGAACTGATGTCCTCTCTCAATGACCTAACAGATTTCTGTCATCTTGCCGTTTTCCTGTTTAAACTCATGGAGCTGAACCTGGGAGAACTGCAAACTGTTTTTCAGGTCCTGCACCTCTCAGGTCGTCAAATAATGTTTATTAGTTGACTCCACCATTATTTCAACATAACACTCGAAGCTATTTTCTTGTTGTTGTAACAAATGCGTGCAGAAATATTTTGGTTTGTTCTAAAGATCCTTCACCTGTGGTAGAGAGACACCACTGACCTCAATGATACTCCCACTGGCTTTGGTCTTTGTCATGGTAGCAACGTAAGCTATGCTGTAACTCCTCACAGTTCCAGACAGTGCAGGTTACAGGGAAGATGGAAACAGAATCAAACAGGGATCTAGACAGTCGCAAGCCCGGGGCAATCTGTTAAGGGCACAAGTACTACGTAACTATTTTTTGGGGTATCTGTACTTTACTATTTATATTTTTGCCAACTTTTAATTTCACTTCATTCCTAAATAAAATAATGTACTTTTTACTCCATACATTTTCCCTGACACCCAAAAGTACTCGTCATATTTTGACAGAAAAATTGTCAAATTCAACATCCCTGGTCATCCCTAATGCCTCTGATCTGGTGGACTCACTAAACGCAAATGCTTCGTTTGTAACTCGTGACTCACCACCTGGATTCGGTCTTATGTATCAACATTTGAAATTGCGTTTTTTACATTACATAAAAGGAGAGACTCAGAGCTACAAAATGGTACATCATACACTGCATTTGAGGAACAATGGGAAGGTAGTTCAGCTTTGAAAGTTGATCAACTTGTAAACTCACTTTTGAGAAAATTGCCTGTTTTGCTATCTAGTGAAGAGCTCTTCTTTGTCTACAGCCATTCAGCATCGTTCACACTCTCACCCTAAACTTTAGCCCCACCCATCTCGCGTTGCTCTCGAAGTGCACACTTCACGCTCTGGCCGATGATTAGTTTACATCTGGATAACATGAAAACAGCCTAACAAACTCAGCTGGCAGCAATTTTATTACACTTTTCTGCAGACGTTTACTGACACTGGCCATACTCAATGGTTGTTGTACACACGTCACGTAACGTTAGCTAACGAGCCAGCCAGCTAACATTAGCTAGTTAAGGGGGCAAGGAATTCCCCTCAGGGAACTCCACCTCCACACCCCGTTCAGCTGAAAAGGTGGCGTAGGGAATTCAAAAATATTCTTTAGAAATATTTAACTTTCACACATTAACAAGTCCAATACCTCAAATGAAAGATAAACACCTTGTTCATCTACCCATCATGTCAGATTTTTAAAATGTTTTACAGTGAAAACACAACATATATTTATGTTAGACCACCACCAAACCAAAGAAAAAATGCAGCCATTTTTTCCAGCCAAAGATAAAATCACAAAAGCAGGATTAGAAATAAAATGAATCACTAACCTCTTGAAAATCTTCATCAGGTGACAGTCATATGCCATGTTACACAGTACATTTGATTTGTTGGATAATATGCATTTTTATATCCACAAATCTCGGTTTACATTGATGCCATGTTCAGAAATTCCTCCAAAATATCCGGAGGAATTATAGAAAGCTACGCCAGATAACAGAAATATTCATCATGAACTTTGACTAAAGATACATGTTCTACATATAATTAGAGATACACTGGTTCTTAATGCAACCGCTGTGTCAGATTGTTTTTAAACGGTACGGAAAAAGCCTAACATTGCAATAATCTGAGACGGCGCGCAGACGTAACAATATTTCTCCACCATGTTGGAGTCAACAGAAATACAAAATCACAACATAAATATTCCCTTACCTTTGATGATCTTTCATCAGAATGTAGTGCAAGGAGTCCTAGTTCCACAATAAATCATTGTTTTGTTCCATAATGTCCAATACTAGTGTCCAAGTAGCTGCATTTGCTGTCATTTTCAGCTCACGTGCCCAAAAAGTGACTGCTGGTCCAAGATAACTTGCATGAAAACTTCCAAAAGATATATTCCAGGTCAAATAAACTGGTCAAACTAAGTACAGAATCAATCTTCAGGATGTTATAATCATATATATCCAATAACATTCCAACCGGATGATTCGTTTTCATCTGGGGCTGATTGGAACAGCCGTAGCACTCACAGAGAAATGCGCCAAAGCAAAATGGCATTCTGTTGCGACACCGACTATTTTCCCTCCCATTAGGTCAAAGTTCACAGCAAATGCTCCATTACACTTTCTACTGAATGAGGACATCTAGCGGAAGGCATAGGAAGTGTTTCCAGATCCATATCTTGTTGGGAAAGGAGGGGGCGATGACATCAAAGTTGCCCTAACTTTCAGAATTTCAAAACTTGTTTGGAAGATTGCCTGCCCTATGAGTTCTGTTATACTCACAGACATAATTCAAACAGTTTTAGAAACTTCAGGGTGTTTTCTATCCAATAGTAATAATAAGATGCATATATTAGCAATCTAGGACAGAGTTTGATGCAGTTCACTATGGGCACGCAATTCATCCAAAGTGAAAATACTGCCTCCTATCCCCAACAACAAAATGCTGGGAGCTAACCAACCATGTTCAATGTTAGCTAGCTAACATTAGGCTCTAACTAGAACATCACACGGCTGTGGGAAAAAATCAATAACATTGGCTAGGGAGCCAGCCAGCTAACATTAGCAAGCTAGCTAACAGTAAACTTTAATTTGAAATGAAATCACTTTGTCAAAAATTAGAAAACGTGATATATTTGACCTGTATATATCATCGTGCATGGACACGTCTCCCTGTCAGCAATGCCATCCCACGGTTGCCCTCAGTTTGAAGAAGTAATCTGGAGACAGGTGTTTTCTCCATCCCTTTAGCTATCATACTTCCACTGACTTCAAAACTTGATTCTCCAGAAAGTGGAGAGCCACACTTATGCAGCTCCACTACACAATAAAAAATGTTTTAAAGCAGAGTTCGACAGGATTACCAACACAGACTGACAAACTTCTTTGGCAAACCAATCCGAACTCCTCTCTCGGGTTGCCCAGCTCACTCATTATCTCAGCCAATCATGGCTAATGGGAAGGTTGCCAACTTTTTCTGTGGCTCAACTAACTAGGCTCGTAATTTAACAATTGTATTGGTATTTACAGATGGCATACCAGTTTGTTATTAAGGCACATGGAAGTTCACATGTTCCAGAAGGCATTTCTGACAGAAAACACGTTTTGATTCCAACAGCTCTCCTGTGAAGTGGTGACTTCATACTTATAGTTTCCTGAATCAGGCCACAATTATGTCTGAGTGTTGGAGTGTGCCCTGGCTATCCGTCAATAAAAAATAGAAAATTGTGCCGTCTGGATTTCTTAACATAATGAACGTGAAATTATTTATACTTTTACTTGTGATACTTAAGTACATTTGAGTGATTCCATTAACTTTGATGCATAATAAGTATATTTAAAACCAACTGGGCATTTTTATACGTGACCCTAAGGATGTTAATTGCTTAATTAACTACACCTGTGGGGAAGCACCTGCTTTCAATTTACTTTGTATCCCTCATTTACTCAAGTGTTTCCTTTATTTTGACTGTCACAGGTGTATGGGCAACTACCTGATGTGAATACATTATGCTAAAGTAAGCTTTTAACTATCTTTAGTAAGGGCTCCACATATAGCATGATTTACACGCTACCCTGAATCAACCATTTTGTGTTTAATAATTTAATTAAAGTCCTTTTATGTTTTATGAGCGGAATGCTCCGTTTTGCATTCTAATGAGAGCGGAATGCTCCGTTTTGAATGCGGAATCCGTTTTGCATTCTAATGAGAGCTGGGCCAGGGCCTGAATACACGGCTAACATCCCTATAATTATCAGAGTTAAATTCCAAATGGCACCCTATTCATTACAATTACAGACGGCCCTGGTCAAAGATAGTGCACTATATAGGGAATGGGTGCTAATTTTATAGCTCCATAGATACATAATGAACAACCTGTGGATCATAAAAACCCTCCACAGCTGTTCTCCAAATGGGACTGCTGTACCTGTGGCTGTGTCTGTATGCATCCACATCAAATTGGCCAGTGTTTATTTTGTAGTGTTGATTCAGGAGTTAAATTCATTCTGTAAGGGTGAAATTAACATTCAGTGGTGTAAAATAAACCCGTGTTGGTGTTAGTAACCAGAATATTGTTGTACACTTTGGAGAGTTAAACAGTCCCATCAAAACCACACCCCTCATTATCATATTTCCCAGCATGCTCTACTGCAAGTTATTTTTTTTAGGATTGTTTTTAATATCATTGTTTTGAATGTATATTGATGGATTGATTCATCTTATTCTACTCAAAGATAAATAACATACATTTGTCTAAACTAATCCAATGAGTTAGTTAGATTTATTGTACCCGTTGCTGAAATGGTTGTTCCCATTTAAATGGTTGAGGTAGTCTCCATTACCGGAGTTCTTAATCCTTTTAGTCATTCTGAATGAAGGTTGATTAAAAATCTCAACTGTTGGATAACTCTGGCTGGATTCCAAAAATGATTACACATCACTTTGCCAGCCAGCATAATGTGACTTGCAGGGCAGATGTGGCCTGTAAACCAGGAGTTTTCTAACACTACTGTATTAGGGTAAGACTAGGCCATCAAATTATGGTCTTATGATGTATCTGTTGTATTCTCATAGAGTTTAATTGTAATGATAGTATTTGCCTAGATACTCACTTGGGGATAACCACATGCCTTTAAAAGGGAAGTAATTCAATAAGCATGTCTCTGTAACTACCAAAAACAGCCATGGGTGGCAACTCTACAATTCACTTAAAAAGAAAAGACACCCTAGGAAATTTGCAAATTAGGCTTTACACCACAGGTGTTAAAAAAACACCCCAAATTATTTTACGGTAAGTGTTAATTTCTTACACTGAGAATGTGTAACAGTATCAGCACTAAGCAAAGTGAGTCTAGTTTACTCTAAATCAAGTGGTCACCAACCTTTTCTGAGCAAGATCACTTTCGCAGTCAAAAAGCAAACCCATGATCTGCCGCTCAGATTTCTTTTTCATAGTGTCTTAAAAAAATGTAACAATTTTAATTGAATAAAATCAGTTCTGTAGGAATGAGGTTTGAGCAGTAGCCCTAATACATGATCACAGCATATTGGCTATATGATTGGCCTGCCAATATTGCTATTCTCAGACCATATTCCATTTCAAAGTTCGAGCTTTGATAACAAAAGATCAGTTGGTGTAGCACTTGCCAGGCTCTGCAGAGCATACATTTAAATAATAAGCTTTTTTATTTCGCTGGACTGATGATACCTGCATCCGATGGTCATTGTGGAAACTTGGGAAAAGAACAAGGTCAAATCATGACGTCAGTGATCTTCAGGTCAGAAAGTCTAAAAGTTTCCTGAGAAAGTTTCCTGAGTTTCCTGCTTGCTTACTTTTTGTCCGAGTTCCCAGTTATCTTGAACGCACTGAAGTCAAAAGTGAGGGATTTCCGAGTTCACAGTTATTTTGAACACGACATTAGTCTCAGCAGAGGGTCTGCCTCTCACGGTCCCTGCTCTCTCCTTCCTGATCATAACTCCACCTGATGGAGTCACACCACATCTGCCTCATGCACAAAGTCATGTTGTTCCTATGACCAGAGAACGTGAAGTATAGAGTGCATTCAGAAAGTATTCAGACCCCTTGACTTTTTACACATTTTGTTATGTTACAGCCTCATTCTAAAAATAATTAAATTAATTTTCCCCTCGTCAATCTAAACACAATACCCCATAATGATAACATAAAACACAGTGGCCTCCATCATTCTTAAATGGAAGAAGTTTGGAACCACCAAGACTCTTCCTAGAGCTGGCCGCCCAGCCAAACTGAGCAATCGGTGGAGAAGGGCCTTGGTCATGGAGGTGACCAAGAACCTGGTGACAATGACCCTAAGCACACGGCCAAGACAACGCAGGAGTGGCATATATAAATATGCTAGTAGAGATACTGGGGTACAAAGGAGCAAGATAAATAAATAAATAAATAAATACAGTATAGTTGGAAGGGCTATTTACAGATGGGCTATGTACAGATGGGATATGTGAGCTGCTCTGACAGCTGGTGCTTAAAAACCTCTTGATCCTACTTGAGACGCAGACGTCCCACCTAGAGCTCTGGAAGTGCAAATGCGCTACGCTAAACGCTAATAGTATTAGTTAAAACGCAAACGTTCATTAAAATACACATGCTTGGTATTGAAATAAAGCTACACTCGTTGTGAATCTAGCCACCGAGTCAGATTTTTAAAATGCTTTTCGGCGAAAGCATGAGAAGCTATTATCTGATAGCATGCAACACCCCAAAAGACCCGTAGGGGATGTAAACAAAATAATTAGCATAGTCGGCGCTACACAAACCGCACAATAAAATATAAAACATTCATTACCTTTGACCATCTTCTTTCTTGGCACACCTTGATGTCCCATAATCAATACTGGGTCTTTTTTTGGATTAAATCGGTCCATATATAGCCTAGATATCGATCTATGAAGACTGTGTGATAAACGGAAAAAAATAGCGTTTCATAACGTAACGTCATTTTTAAAAGTTAAAAAGTTGACGATAAACTTTCACAAAACACTTCGAAATACCTTTCTAATGCAACTTTAGGTATTACTACACGTTAATAAGCTATAAAAATCATCAGGAGGCGATGTAAATTCGATAGCTGGTCGTGTGGAAAAAATGTCCGGAAAAACACAGAGACAATGCCTCAAGTTGGTGGTCGGAGGGAATCGGTTCCCTTTGGTCGGATCTACCAAGAATCAAATCAGAATCAAATGAGAAGACTCTATACATCCTGTGGAAGCTGTAGGTACTGCAACCTCGGCCTCATTTAATACGGTTCACCTTTAACAATGGGTTGAAGTGGCGCATGGATATTTTTTTCCATCTCCAGTGATCAGATTTTCCTGCGCTTTTCGATGAAACAGACGTTCTGTTATAGTCACAGCCGTGATTTAAACAGTTTTGGAAACGTCTGAGTGTTTTCTATCCACACATACTAATCATATGCATATACTATATTCCTGGCCTGAGTAGCAGGACGCCAAAATGTTGCGCGATTTTTAACAGAATTTCCGAAAAAGTAGGGGGGAGGCTTAACAGGTTTTAATTAAAGCTATTGAGGGAGATATGAGTCTCCAGCTTCAGTGATTTTTGCAGTTCGTTCCAGTCATTGGCAGTAGAGAACTGGAAGGAAAGGCGGCCTAAGGAAGAATTGGCTTTGGGGGTGACCAATGAGCTATACCTAATGGAGCGCGTACTACCGGTGGGTGCTGCTATGGTGACCAGTGAGCTGGTCGGGGCGGGGCTATACCTAGCAGAGACTTGTAGATGTCGATGAGACTTGTAGATGACCTGGAGCCAGTGGGTTTGGCGACGAGTATAAAGCGAGTGCCAGCCAACGAGAGTGTACAGGTCGCAGTGGTGGGTAGTATATGGTGCTTTGGTGACAAAAAGGATGGCACTGTGATAGACTGCATCCAATTTGTTGAGTAGAGTGTTGGAAGCTATTTTGTAAATGACATCGACGAAGTCGAGGATTGGTAGGATGGTCAGTTTTACGAAGGTATGTTTGGCAGCATGAGTGAAGGATGCTTTGTTGCGAAATAGGAAGCCGATCTATGGAGAGATGTGAAAAAGGCTGTGCAGCAATCCAACCTGACAGAGCTTGAGAGATTAATTGTTCAGCAGCCTTATGGCTTGTGGGTAGAAGCTGTTAAGGAGCCTTTTGGGCATAGACTTGATGCTCCGGTACCACTTTCCATGTGGTAGCATAGAGAACAGCCTATGTCTTGGGTGACTGGAATCTTTGACATTTGTTTGGGCTTTCCTACCGATACAGCCTTGTATATAGGTCCTGGATGGCAGGAAGCTTGACACCAGTGATGTACTGGGCCGTATGCACTACCTTCTGTAGTGCCTTGCGGTCGGATGCCGAGAAGTTGCCACACCAGGCGGTGATGCAACCTTTCAGGATGCTCTCGGTGTTGCAGCTGTGGAACTTTTTGAGGATCTGGAGATCCTTTTCCCCCTCAGTCTCCTGAGGAAAAGGTGTTGTCGTGCCCTCTTCACGACTGTCTTGGTTTGTTTGGAACATGATAGTTTGTTGTTGATGTAGACACAGAGGAACTTGAAACTCTCAACCCGCTCCGCTACAGCCTCGTCAATGTTGCTGTTCGGCCCTCCTTTTCCTGTTGTCCATGATCAGCTCCTTTGTCTTGCTCACATTTCAGAAGAGGTTTTTGTCCTTGCACCACACTACTCCTCATGGGCTGTTTCATAGTTGTTGGTGATCAGGCCTACCACTGTTGTGTCATCAGCAAACTTAATTATGGTGTTGGAGTCGTGCTTGGGTGGGCGGTGGGTGAACAAGGCGTACAGGAGTGGACTAAGCATGCACCCCTGAGGGGCCCCAATGTTGAGGATGTTGTTGCTCCTCAATGCCATTGGATGAATCCCGGAACATATTCCAGTGTTTACTAGCAAAACAGTCCTGTAGTGTAGCATCTGTGTCATCTGACCACTTCCGTATTGAGTGAGTCACTGGTACTTCCTGCTTTAGTTTTTGCTTGTAAGCCGAAATCAGGAGGATAGAATTATGGTCAGATTTGCCATATGTCTCTGTGTGTGGAATAGAGGTGGTTTAGAGTTTTTTTCCCTCTGGTTGATGTAACTCCACAGGGCTAGGCTGTTGGCTTGATGTAACTCCACAGGGCTAGGCTGTTGGCTTGATGTAACTCTACAGGGCTAGGCTGTTGGCTTGATGTAACTCCACAGGGCTAGGCTGTTGGCTTGATGTAACTCCACAGGGCTAGGCTGTTGGCTTGATGTAACTCCACAGGCCGAGGCTGTTGGCTTGATGCAACTCCACAGGGCTAGGCTGTTGGCTTGATGTAACTCCACAGGGCTAGGCTGTTGGCTTGATGTAACTCCACAGGGCTAGGCTGTTGGCTTGATGTAACTCCACAGGGCTAGGCTGTTGGCTTGATGTAACTCCACAGGGCTAGGCTGTTGGCTTGATGTAACTCCACAGGGCTAGGCTGTTGGCTTGATGTAACTCCACAGGGCTAGGCTGTTGGCTTGATGTAACTCCACAGGGCTAGGCTGTTTGCTTGATGTAACTCCACAGGGCTAGGCTGTTGGCTTGATGCAACTCCACAGGGCTAGGCTGTTGGCTTGATGTAACTCCACAGGGCTAGGCTGTTGAGTTTATGTAACTCTACAGGGCTAGGCTGTTGGCTTGATGCAACTCCACAGGGCTAGGCTGTTGAGTTTATGTAACTCTACAGGGCTAGGCTGTTGGCTTGATGCAACTCCACAGGGCTAGGCTGTTGGCTTGATGCAACTCCACAGGGCTAGGCTGTTGGCTTGATGTAACTCTACAGGGCTAGGCTGTTGGCTTGATGTAACTCCACAGGGCTAGGCTGTTGGCTTGATGCAACTCTACAGGGCTAGGCTGTTGGCTTGATGCAACTCTACAGGGCTAGGCTGTTGGCTTGATGCAACTCTACAGGGCTAGGCTGTTGGCTTGATGCAACTCCACAGGGCTAGGCTGTTGGCTTGATGCAACTCTACAGGGCAAGGCTGTTGAGTTTATGTAACTCCACAGGGCTAGGCTGTTGAGTTTATGTAACTCCACGTTAATTGGCTTTTGAAGAGTGTGTTGTTTTAATCTATAACATAGGCACTACATTGACCTTTTAAATGCTCCAAGGCAGAGGTGAGAGACGTTTTACATTTTTAGTTGCTTCCCGAAGTGGGGTTTTTTTTGCTGAAAGGAGAACAGCACACCATAAGGTGATGAGATCAAATCTATATTACTGTAATTTGAGGCGAACAGCACACCATAAGGTGATGAGATCAAATCTATATTACTGTAATTTGAGGAGAACAGCACACCATAAGGTGATGATATAAAATCTATATTACTGTAATTTGAGGAGAACAGCACACCATAAGGTGATGATATAAAATCTATATTACTGTAATTTGAGGAGAACAGCACACCATAAGGTGATGAGATCAAATCTATATTACTGTAATTTGAGGAGAACAGCACACCATAAGGTGATGAGATCAAATCTATATTACTGTAATTTGAGGAGAACAGCACACCATAAGGTGATGAGATCAAATCTATATTACTGTAATTTGAGGAGAACAGCACACCATAAGGTGATAATATAAAATCTATATTACTGTAATTTGAGGAGAACAGCACACCATAAGGTGATGAGATCAAATCTATATTACTGTAATTTGAGGAGAACAGCACACCATAAGGTGATGAGATCAAATCTATATTACTGTAATTTGAGGAGAACTGCACACCATAAGGTGATGAGATCAAATCTATATTACTGTAATTTGAGGAGAACAGCACACCATAAGGTGATAATATAAAATCTATATTACTGTAATTTGAGGAGAACAGCACACCATAAGGCGATGAGATCAAATCTATATTACTGTAATTTGAGGAGAACAGCACACCATAAGGCGATGAGATCAAATCTATATTACTGTAATTTGAGGAGAACAGCACACCATAAGGTGATGAGATCAAATCTATATTACTGTAATTTGAGGAGAACAACACACCATAAGGTGATGATATAAAAATCTATATTACTGTAATTTGAGGAGAACAGCACACTGTGAGGTGATGATATAAAATCTATATTACTGTTATTTGAGCTACCTGTGAGCTTAGTTCATGTCTTTAAACCCTCCGATAAACCCATGTGATCCTTTTGTAGCTCTGTTGGTAACACTAGGGTAGTAGGTTTGATTCCTGCGACAACCCATACGTAAAATGTATGCACGAAAGCCTGTAAGTCGCTTTGGTTAAAAGTGTCTGCTATAAATGCAGATATTATTCTATATTTACATGCAAACATCCCCTTCTCAGACTCTAATATTCATATTCAGGAAGTCAGAACCCAATATTTACTCAAGTGTGGTAAACAAACACTGCTGATCTGTAAATTGCAGACCCTCTACGCTGCCTCCCAGCTCCAACTTCAGCCGATATCTCATTCTGCTATTCATTACATAGCTCAGCTAACGTGCGATTCTGACCATAGGTGGAACTGTAACGCAGATGAAAGGTGGAGAGAGGAGGTAGAGAGAAAAAGAGAGCGTGAAGGAGGGGAGTGGAGGGAGGGGTAGAGAGAGAGAAGGAAGGAGAGGAGTGAGTTCCCCTACTTTTCGTGCTACAACTATTTGCACATTGTTAAAAACACTGTAATTAGCTAATAATACTTTAAATGTTCATTTCTAAGATTTAAAAAAAAATATTTTGTCTTCTCACTTTTGTTAATTGTTTATTTGACATGTTTTGGCAACATAAACACATTTCCCATACCAATAAAGCACCTTGAATTGAACTGAAGAAAGAAGAAGAAGAAGAAGAAGGAGAGAGCGAGAATGAATAGACTTTCTACCAATGTCAGTCAGCCCTCTGGATACTTACTATGGAATGAGAGAAAAGTTCTTATCACGGAACTCAGAATGTCCATTTGGTTCGAGAGGTTCTAGAACACTATCTACCACAGAGAGAAGGTTTCTACCCTTCACATTATCTTATCCTCATGTTTGAGGATATATGGTAAAAATATATGGTAAAAATAAAAATGGTGTACTGAGATGTCGAAAGCTTTCCACTCAATATAACCTACTGTAAGACCAGACCAAGGTTGCATCCCAAATGTCAGATATATAGTGCACTACTTTTGACAAGGAACCATAGGGGAATAGGGTACCACGGGATGCATATTAGATGCTTGCTGTGCCACTCAATAGGTACCCTAAGGATCGGGGTTGGTGTCAATTTTATGTGAAATAACGTTTTTAAATTCACTATTGAAGTGGATAATGTACGTTTAAATTATTTTGGAACTTCAACAATCTTCAAGTTACGGAATTGGAATGTAATTGAAATTAGACCTCTTGGACTCTTGATCGTAGACAACAGGAAAACAAAAACATCCCTGGTCATCCTTACTGCCTCTGATCTGGAGGACTCACTAAACAGTGAACCACCCTGGTCATCCCTACTGCCTCTGATCTGGAGGACTCACTAAACAGAGAACATCCCTGGTCATCCCTACTGCCTCTGATCTGGAGGACTCACTAAACAGAGAACATCCCTGGTCACCCCTTCTAGCCTCTGATCTGGAGGACTCACTAAACAGAGAACATCCCTGGTCATCCCTTCTAGCCTCTGATCTGGAGGACTCACTAAACAGAGAACATCCCTGGTCATCCCTACTGCCTCTGTTCTGGAGGACTCATTAAACAGAGAACATCCCTGGTCATCCCTTCTAGCCTCTGATCTGGAGGACTCACTAAACAGAGAACATCCCTGGTCCTCCCTGATCTGGAGGACTCACTAAACAGAGAACATCCCTGGTCTCCTCCCTACTGCCTCTGATCTGGAGGACTCACTAAAGAGAGAACATCCCTGGTCATCCCTACTGCCTCTGATCTGGAGAACTCACTAAACAGAGAACTTCCCTGGTCATCCCTACTGCCTCTGATCTGGAGGACTCACTAAACAGAGAACATCCCTGGTCATCCTTTCTAGCCTCTGATCTGGAGGTTCTGGAGGACTCACTAAACAGAGAACATCCCTGGTCATCCCTTCTAGCCTCTGATCTGGAGGACTCACTAAACAGAGAACATCCCTGGTCATCCCTACTGCCTCTGATCTGGAGGACTCACTAAACAGAGAACATCCCTGGTCATCCCCCTTCTAGCCTCTGATCTGGAGGACTCACTAAACAGAGAACATCCCTGGTCATCCCTTCTCTGGAGCCTCTGATCTGGAGGACTCACTAAACAGAGAACATCCCTGGTCATCCCTTCTAGCCTCTGATCTGGAGGACTCACTAAACAGAGAACATCCCTGGTCATCCCTTCTAGCCTCTGATCTGGAGGACTCACTAAACAGAGAACATCCCTGGTCATAGCCCTTCTGGAGCCATCCCTGATCCTCTGATCTCTGGAGGACTCACTAAACAGAGAACATCCCTGGTCATCCCTTCTAGCCTCTGATCTGGAGGACTCACTAAACAGAGAACATCCCTGGTCATCCCTTCTAGCCTCTGATCTGGAGGACTCACTAAACAGAGAACATCCCTGGTCATCCCTTCTAGCCTCTGATCTGGAGGACTCACTAAACAGATAACATACCTGGTCGTCCCTACTGCCTCTGATCTGGAGGACTCACTGATCTAAACAGAGAACATCCCTGGTCATCCCTACTGCCTCTAATCTGGAGGACTCACTAAACAGAGAACATCCCTGGTCGAACATCCCTATCTGGAGGACTGAACATCCCCTCTAATCTGGAGGACTCACTAAACAGAGAACATCCCTGGTCGTCCCTACTGCCTCTGATCTGGAGGACTCACTAAACAGAGAACATCCCTGGTCATCCCTACTGCCTCTGATCTGGAGGACTCACTAAACAGAGAACATCCCTGGTTGTCAAAACAATGTAATAAAAAAGGAAATGTTACCATCTGGTTTGCTAAATATCAGGAATTTGATGTATATCATTGACTTCTACGTTGTACTTTTACTCAAGTATGACAATTTAGTACTTTTCCCACCCCTGTACTTACAGTGCCTTGCGAAAGTATTCGCCCCCCTTGAACTTTGCGACCTGTTGCCACATTTCAGGCTTCAAACATAAAGATATAAAACTGTATTTTTTTGTGAAAATCAACAACAAATGGGACACAATCATGAAGTGGAACGACATTTATTGGATATTTCAAACCTTTTTAACAAATCAAAAACTGAAAAAATGGGCGTGCAAAATTATTACATTTAAAATACTGAAAATATTATTAGACTTTTATTCAAGTAGCATTTCACTTGGTGACTTTCACTTTTACCGGAGTTAATTTTATATTTAAATATATATATAAAAGTATCTTTACTTTAATTCAAGTCTGACAATTTAATACTTTTGTCCACCTTTCTCCTCCCAAACCTGATAAGGATAGAGTCAGATCAGTGAAGTTGGGAGGAAGTTCAGCTGCCACTTATAGTCTTTCAGAAGCACCCTGCTTTGTCACACCTCATTCCAGTCTTCCTGGCAATGATATGACAGGGTCCATATGGTTCTTGCCTCAAAAAACAATTATAGACTTTGAATAATTCATTAAAGCATTTTGCAACTCAAAGTGGATGATAAATCTACGTGTGGAAAAACAGCATGTTTTGTTAGTTTGACAGTCAGACAGTCGTTACTCGTAGGCCTGACAATAGTAATGACACTATATGTATAACTGAGTGTTTTTCACATGTAACTCTTGTATTGTACTACGTTCTGCAAGTCATTAGACGCTGTGGACTAATCAACCACACAAAGTAAACATTTCAAATGTCTCACTTTTCAACATGTCACTCCTTTTTCCTCACTAGCATTTCACTCGGTATAACATCTGCTAGCAGTAAAACAGTAAAACAGTCTCATGACTGTTTTACTGTGTGTGTGTGTGTGTAATAATGTGTGTGTGTGTGTATGGTCAGGCATGCACAGATCCGTAATGTGCTAATATTGTGTCTCCCTCTCCATCACTCCCCATTTCCCTCTCTCCCTCCCCTCCCCTCCCTCCTCTCTATCCCTCTCTCTCGCTCCCCATCTCCCTCTCTCCCTCCCCTCCCTCCTCTCTCTTGCTCTCCCTCTCTCCTCTCCATCGCTCCCCATCTCCCTCTCTCCCTCCTCTCTATCGCTCTCTCTCGCTCCCCCCCTCCCTCCTCTCCATCGCTCCCCATCTCCCTCTCTCCCTCCCTCCCTCCCTCCCTCCTCTCTTGCTCCCCTCCTCCTCTCCATCGCTCCCCATCTCCCTCTCTCCCTCCCCTCCCTCCCTCTCTCTTGCTCCCCCCCTCCCTCCTCTCCATCGCTCCCCATCTCCTCTCTCCCTCTCCCCTCCCTCCCCTCTCTCTTGCTCCCCCCCTCTCTCCTCTCCATCGCCCTCTCTCCCTCCCCTCCCTCCTCTCTCTTGCTCCCCCTCTCTCCTCTCCATCGCTCCCCATCTCTCCCTCTCTCCTCCCCCTCCCTCCTCCTCTCTTGCTCCCCCTCCCTCCTCTCCATTGCTCCCCATCTCCCTCTCTCCCTCCTCTCTCTTGCTCCCCCTCTCTCCTCTCCATCGCTCCCCATCTCCCTCTCTCCCTCCTCTCTATCGCTCTCTCTCGCTCCCCCTCCCTCCTCTCCATCGCTCCCCCTCTCTCTCGATTCAATTTCATTTTTTAAAGGCTTTGTTGGCATGTGAAACATTTGTTTATATTTCCAAAGTGAAATAGATCATATACAAAAGTGAAATAAACTTTACAAAAATGTAATATTAATGACAAACTGACCAAATTTCCAAAATAATAAAGACATTTCAAATGTCATATTAAGTGCAGATAGTTAAAGTAGAAAAGGGAAAATAAATAAGCATAAATATGGGTTGTATTTACAATGGTGTTTGTTATTCACTGGTTGACCTTTTCTTGTGGCAACAGGTCACACATCTTGCTGCTGTGATGGCACACTGTGGAATTTTACCCAATAGATATGGAAGTTTATCCAAATTGGGTATGGTATCAAATTCTTTGTGGGTCTGTGTAATCTAAAGGGAAATATGTGTCTCTAATATGGTCATACATTTGGCAGGAGGTTAGAAAGTGCAGCTCTGTTTCCACCTCATTTTGTGGGCAGTGTGCACATAACCTGTCTTCTCTTGAGAGCCATGTCTGCCTACGACAGTCTTTCTCAATAACAATGCTATGCTCACAGAGTCTGTACATAGTCAAAGCTTTCCTTAAGTTTGGGTCAGTCACAGTGGTCAGGTATTCTGCCGCTGTGTACTCTCTGTTTAGGGCCAAAGAGCATTCTAATTGCTCTGTTTTTTTGTTAATTCTTTCCAATGTGCCAAGTAATAATGTTCTCTCTCTCTCTCTCTCGTGAACCACTATACTGCATTTTTAACAGGGAACACTAGCTCTCTCTCTCTCTTTTGAACCACTATACTGCATTTTTAACAGGGACGTTAGCATAAGGAAGCCTTTACATGTGCGAACACCTAGCTCAAATTATAGAGGTCGGATCAAAACGAGATTATACCGATTCAACAACCAAATGGTGAATCAAATATGGTGACCATTGGACTTACCAATGGTCATACTGAATGTTTTTTTTTTTTTTCAATTTCTGACAATTAGACCATCTTTTTCAGCCGAATCTCCTAGTTCTAAGAAGTCCAGGTTACTCTCTCTGGTACTAAAAGGCCTCTGGGGAACTCTAGAACTCTATTCATGCCCCAATGGGACAATGACACACACAGATAATACATTTGGTGCAGAACAGGTAATACTTACCCCAGTGGGAAAACATAACAAGTAAATACTCCATTTGGTTACAGTACAGCTCAGTTAGAACTTGTGTGAGTCCCAAATGGCACCCTATTCCCTATATAGTGCACTACCTTTGTCAAAATTAGTACACTATAAAGGCAATGGCGTGTCATTTAGGTCCCAGCCTTGACCCTACAGACAGTACAGCTGGGACTGTGGTACTGTAAAGGCTGTTGGTATTCCTGTGTATCCACTGTCTCGACGGAGAGCTTATGTTGATGTGTTTCCCCTCTGTCTCTCATTCATTATTTAGGTGGACAGAAAAAGGCCCTAATGAGTACTAATTAAACATCAGAGACTGACTGGTGTGTGTGTGTGTGTGTGTGTGTGTGTGTGTGTGTGTGAGAGAGAGGGAGATAAGAAAGGTATTAAATATGTGTGTTTGTGAAAGAGAGAACTTTGGCAATGTTAACATCAAATCAAATTTTATTTGTCACATACACATGGTTAGCAGATGTTAATGCGAGTGTAGCGAAATGCTTGTGCTTCTAGTTCCGACAATGCAGTAATAACCAACAAGTAATCTAACTAACAATTCCAAAACTACTGTCTTATACACAGTGTAAGGGGATAAAGAATATGTACATAAGGATATATGAATGAGTGATGGTACAGAGCAGCATAGGCAAGATACAGTAGATGGTATCGAGTACAGTATATACATATGAGATGAGTATGTAAACAAAGTGGCATAGTTAGTGGCTAGTGATACATGTATTACATAAGGATACAGTTGATGATATAGAGTACAGTATATACGTATGCATATGAGATGAATAATGTAGGGTAAGTAACATTATATAAGGTAGCATTGTTTAAAGTGGCTAGTGATATATTTACATCATTTCCCATCAATTCCCATTATTAAAGTGGCTGGAGTTGAGTCAGTGTCAGTGTGTTGGCAGCAGCCACTCAATGTTAGTGGTGGCTGTTTAACAGTCTGATGGCCTTGAGATAGAAACTGTTTTTCAGTCTCTCGGTCCCAGCTTTGATGCGCCTGTACTGACCTCGCCTTCTGGATGATAGCGGGGTGAACAGGCAGTGGCTCGGGTGGTTGATGTCCTTGATGATCTTTATGGCCTTCCTGTAACATCGGGTGGTGTAGGTGACCTGGAGGGCAGGTAGTTTGCCCCCGGTGATGCGTTGTGCAGACCTCACTACCCTCTGGAGAGCCTTACGGTTGAGGGCGGAGCAGTTGCCGTACCAGGCGGTGATACAGCCCACCAGGATGCTCTCGATTGTGCATCTGTAGAAGTTTGTGAGTGCTTTTGGTGACAAGCCGAATTTCTTCAGCTTCCTGAGGTTGAAGAGGCGCTGCTGCGCCTTCTTCACGATGCTGTCTGTGTGAGTGGACCAATTCAGTTTGTCTGTGATGTGTACCCCGAGGAACTTAAAACTTGCTACCCTCTCCACTACTGTTCCATCGATGTGGATAGGGGGGTGTTCCCTCTGCTGTTTGCTGAAGTCCACAATCATCTCCTTAGTTTTGTTGACGTTGAGTGTGAGGTTATTTTCCTGACACCACACTCCGAGGGCCCTCACCTCCTCCCTGTAGGCCGTCTCGTCGTTGTTGGTAATCAAGCCTACCACTGTTGTGTCGTCCGCAAACTTGATGATTGAGTTGGAGGCGTGCGTGGCCACGCAGTCGTGGGTGAACAGGGAGTACAGGAGAGGGCTCAGAACGCACCCTTGTGGGGCCCCAGTGTTGAGGATCAGCGGGGAGGAGATGTTGTTGCCTACCCTCACCACCTGGGGGCGGCCCGTCAGGAAGTCCAGTACCCAGTTGCACAGGGCGGGGTCGAGACCCAGGGTCTCGAGCTTGATGACGAGCTTGGAGGGTACTATGGTGTTGAATGCCGAGCTGTAGTCAATGAACAGCATTCTCACATAGGTATTCCTCTTGTCCAGATGGGTTAGGGCAGTGTGCAGTGTGGTTGAGATTGCATCGTCTGTGGACCTATTTGGGCGGTAAGCAAATTGGAGTGGGTCTAGGGTATCAGGTAGGGTGGAGGTGATATGGTCCTTGACTAGTCTCTCAAAGCACTTCATGATGACGGAAGTGAGTGCTACGGGGCGGTAGTCGTTTAGCTCAGTTACCTTAGCTTTCTTGGGAACAGGAACAATGGTGGCCCTCTTGAAGCATGTGGGAACAGCAGACTGGTATAGGGATTGATTGAATATGTCCGTAAACACACCGGCCAGCTGGTCTGCGCATGCTCTGAGGGCGCGGCTGGGGATGCCGTCTGGGCCTGCAGCCTTGCGAGGGTTAACACGTTTAAATGTCTTACTCACCTCGGCTGCAGTGAAGGAGATGTGAAGGAGATGAAGGAGATGCATGTTTTCGTTGCAGGCCGTGTCAGTGGCACTGTATTGTCCTCAAAGTGGGCAAAAAAGTTATTTAGTCTGCCTGGGAGAAAAACATCCTGGTCCGTGACTGGGCTGGATTTCTTCCTGTAGTCCGTGATTGACTGTAGACCCTGCCACATGCCTCTTGTGTCTGAGCCGTTGAATTGAGATTCTACATTGTCTCTGTACTGACGCTTAGCTTGTTTGATAGCCTTGCGGAGGGAATAGCTGCACTGTTTGTATTCGGTCATGTTACCAGACACCTTGCCCTGATTAAAAGCAGTGGTTCGCGCTTTCAGTTTCACGCGAATGCTGCCATCAATCCACGGTTTCTGGTTAGGGAATGTTTTAATCGTTGCTATGGGAACGACATCTTCAACGCACGTTCTAATGAACTCGCACACCGAATCAGCGTATTCGTCAATATTGTTATCTGACGCAATACGAAACATATCCCAGTCCACGTGATGGAAGCAGTCTTGGAGTGTGGAGTCAGCTTGGTCGGACCAGCGTTGGACAGACCTCAACGTGGGAGCCTCTTGTTTTAGTTTCTGTCTGTAGGCAGGGATCAACAAAATGGAGTCGTGGTCAGCTTTTCCGAAAGGGGGGCGGGGCAGGGCCTTATATGCGTCGCGGAAGTTAGAGTAACAATGATCCAAGGTCTTTCCACCCCTGGTTGCGCAATCGATATGCTGATAAAATTTAGGGAGTCTTGTTTTCAGATTAGCCTTGTTAAAATCCCCAGCTACAATGAATGCAGCCTCCGGATAAATGGTTTCCAGTTTGCAAAGAGTTAAATAAAGTTCGTTCAGAGCCATCGATGTGTCTGCTTGGGGGATATATACGGCTGTGATTATAATCGAAGAGAATTCTCTTGGTAGATAATGCGGTCTACATTTGATTGTGAGGAATTCTAAATCAGGTGAACAGAAGGATTTGAGTTCCTGTATGTTTCTTTCATCACACCGTGTCACGTTAGCCATAAGGCATACGCCCCCGCCCCTCTTCTTACCAGAAAGATGTTTGTTTCTGTCGGCGCGATGCGTGGAGAAACCTATTGGCTGCACCGCCTCGGATAGCGTCTCTCCAGTGAGCCATGTTTCTGTGAAGCAAAGAACGTTACAGTCTCTGATGTCCCTCTGGAATGCTGCCCTTGCTCGGATTTCATCAACCTTGTTGTCAAGAGACTGGACATTGGCAAGAAGAATGCTAGGGAGTGGTGCACGGTGTGCCCGTCTCCGGAGTCTGACCAGAAGACCGCCTCGTTTCCCTCTTTTTCAGAGTCGTTTTTTTGAGTCGCTGCATGGGATCCACTCCGTTGTCCTGTTTGTAAGGCAGAACACAGGATCCGCGTCGCGAAAAACATATTCTTGGTCGTACTGATGGTGAGTTGATGCTGATCTTTTATTCAGTAGTTCTTCTCGACTGTATGTAATGAAACCTAAGATGACCTGGGGTACTAATGTAAGAAATAACACGTAAAAAAACAAAAAACTGCATAGTTTCCTAGGAACGCGAAGCGAGGCGGCCATCTCTGTCGGCGCCGGAAGTTAAGTAACATATGGTTCCCATGCCGATAAAGCCCTTCAATTGAAAAAAATGAATTGAATTGAGAACTGTGTGTGCAAACGCTCGTGTGTGTGTGTGTTTATTAGGATAGTAAACACCAGCAGTAATTTAAACCTTACTTGCTGTCAATCTGGTCAGAACTGTTATGCCGGACAGCCTTGATCCCATAGGTGGCACAAGTACCCCCTCTGATTGGTCCTGTTTTAAAACATTTAAATATGTTTTTTTATTTTTTATTTATTCATGTTTTTGTGACTGGTTACAGGAAACTAAACGTTTGTCGCGTGTCACTGCCTCACAGGAGCGCCATCTTTAAAAAAAAATATTCATATTATTATATAATATAATATTAATAATATTCATATGTGCTTTTTGGCAGAAATTCCTTCTGGATCATGTGAACATTCATGTGCAGAACAAACTTGTAGGCAATCTGTAAATACGAATACAATTGTTAAATTACGAGCCACGTTGGTTTAGCTATGGATAAAGGCAGGAAAACTTCCCGCTAGCCATGATTGGCTGAGATGAGTGGTCTGGATATGCCGAGAGATGAGTTCGGATTAGTCTTCCATGTAGCATGCTTCTGTCTACACCATGAGCTTTGTAGGTAATCCTTTCCAACGCAGCTTTTTGAAAGATAGCACATAGAACTGCATATGTGTTGCTCTGGAGGACCAAGTTTTGAAATCAATGGAATTAGAGTATGATAGCTAAGAAGATGGAGAAAAGAGAATACACAGAAGGCTGTTGTATAAAACACCATTCTCCGGATTACATCTTCAAACTAAGGGCAACCATGGCATCCGTGACAGAGGGGGACAAGCGTCTATCCATGTATACGGGTAAGAGAGTCTAGCTAGCTACATTTTCAGATATTACACATTTCTAATTTTGTCAGAAAGCCGTTTAAATTTCAAGTTAAAGTGTACTGTTAGCTAGTCTCTCTGGTACATCTCGACAACAGCCAGTGAAATTGCGCCAAATTCAAAACAACAGAAATCCCATAATTAAAATTCCTCAAACATACAAGTATTTTACAACATTTTAAAGATAAACTTCTTGTAAATCAAATCAAATCAAATCAAATCAAATTTTATTTGTCACATACACATGGTTAGCAGATGTTAATGCGAGTGTAGCGAAATGCTTGTGCTTCTAGTTCCGACAATGCAGTAATAACGAACAAGTAATCTAACTAACAATTCCAAAAAAAACTACTGTCTTATACACAGTTTAAGGGGATAAAGAATATGTACATAAGGATATATGAATGAGTGATGGTACAGAGCAGCATAGGCAATATACAGTAGATGATATCGAGTACAGTATATACATATGAGATGAGTATGTAAACCAAGTGGCATAGTTAAAGTGGCTAGTGATACATGTATTACATAAGGATGCAGTCGATGATATAGAGTACAGTATCTACGTATGCATATGAGATGAATAATGTAGGGTAAGTAACATTATATAAGGTAGCATTGTTTAAAGTGGCTAGTGATATATTTACATCATTTCCCATCAATTCCCATGATTAAAGTGGCTAGAGTAGAGTCAGTGTCATTGACAGTGTGTTGGCAGTAGCCACTCAATGTTAGTGGTGGCTGTTTAACAGTCTGATGGCCTTGAGATAGAAGCTGTTTTTCAGTCTCTCGGTCCCAGCTTTGATGCACCTGTACTGACCTCGCCTTCTGGATGACAGCGGGGTGAACAGGCAGTGGCTCGGGTGGTTGATGTCCTTGATGATCTTTATGGCCTTCCTGTAGCATCGGGTGGTGTAGGTGTCCTGGAGGGCAGGTAGTTTGCCCCCGGTGATGCGTTGTGCAGACCTCACTACCCTCTGGAGAGCCTTACGGTTGAGGGCGGTGCAGTTGCCATACCAGGCGGTGATACAGCCCGCCAGGATGCTCTCGATTGTGCATCTGTAGAAGTTGAGGTTAGTGTGAGGTTATTTTCCTGACACCACACTCCGAGGGCCCTCACCTCCTCCCTGTAGGCCGTCTCGTCGTTGTTGGTAATCAAGCCTACCACTGTTGTGTCGTCCGCAAACTTGATGATTGAGTTGGAGGCGTAACCATAGTGTCCGATTTCAAAAAGGCTTTACTGCGAAAGCACACAATGCGATTATGTTAGGTCAGCACCTAGTCATAGAAAACCATACAGCCATTTTTCCAGCCAAAGAGAGGAGTCACAAAAGCAGAAATTGAGATAAAATTAAATCACTAACCTTTGATGATCTTCATCAGATGACACTCATAGGATTTCATGTTACACAATACATGTATGTTTTGTTCGATAAAGTTCACATTTATATCCAACATTCTCAGTTTACATTGGCGCGTTATGGTGAGAAATGCATGGTCTCAAACAAACACCTGGTGAAAGTGCAGAGAGCCACATCAAATTACAGAAATACTCATCATAAACATTGATAAACGATACAAGTGTTAAACATACGAATAAAGATACATTTCTCCTTAATGCAACCGCTGTGTCAGATTTCAAAAAGGCTTTATGGAGAAAGCACATTGCGATTATGTTAGGCCTGCACCTAGCCACAGAAACACATACAGCCGTTTTCCAGCCAAGGAGAGTGTCACAAACGTCAGAAATAGCATTAAAATTAATCACTTACCTTTGATGATCTTCATCTGGTGGCACTCCCAGGTCTCCATGTTAGACAATAAATGTTTGTTTTGTTCAATAATGTCCCTCTTTATGACCAAATACCCGCTTTTTGTTCGCACATTTTGTCCAGTAACCCGAATGCTTAAGGCGCATGCAGACAAAAAGTTTTTAAAGTACAATATAAGTTAGTAGAAACATGCCAAACAATGTTTAAAATCAATCCTCCGGTTGTTTTTATCATAAATAATAAATAATATTTCAACCGGACAAAAGCTTCGTCAATAGGAAAGGAGAAACAAGAAAGGCGCATTCCCAATCAGGCGCATGGCTGATGAATGGAAATTTACACTTGTCACCGGTTGAAAGTGCAGTACCTCCCTCATTTTTCAGAGTAAAAGCCTGAAACAATGCCTAAAGACTGGCCATATGTAGAGGAAGCCACAGAGCTTGTGAACGGGGTCCTAAGTCTTTGTATGGTGGATAGGCTTTCAATGGAAAAACAGCCTTTCCAAATAATAGTACTTCCTGGATGGATTTTCCTCGGGTTTTCGCCTGGGTTTTCTAGCTTTGAGTCTCTACATTTATTGATTGTAAAAAAAACACAATTTCAAATTTTGCTACACATTTCAGTGGGTCACATTTGTTGTTTCTCTGTAAAACTACTAGCCACCTAGCAATTTAATAAAATTGGCTTTAGCTTGCAAAGATATTTATTTTCTATTTTTTTTAATCTTTTTTTTACCGTTATTTTACCAGGTAAGTTGACTGAGAACACATTCTCATTTACAGCAACGACCTGGGGAATAGTTACAGGGGAGAGGAGGGGGATGAATAAGCCAATTGTAAGCTGGGGATGATTAGTTGACCATGATGGTATGAGGGACAGCTTGGGAATTTAGCCAGGACACCGGGGTTAACGCCCCTACTCTTATGATAAGTGCCATGGGATCGTTAAAGAGTCAGGGCACCTCTTTAACGTCCCGTTTAACGACCCGTTTATATGTTCCCAATCTCCCAGCCTCTTAAAACTTGTTAAGGCGATGGGTTCCCCTACAGGAACTCCACCCCCCCCATCCAGCTGAAAAGGTGGCGCAGGGAATGCAAAAATATTCTTTAGAAATATTTAACCTCCACACATTAACAAGTCCAATACCTCAAATGAAAGATAAACACCTTGTTCATCTACCCAGCGGGTCAGATTTTTAAAATGTTTTACGGAGAAACACAACATATATTTATGTTAGACCACCACCAAACCAAAGAAAAAACGTAGCCATTTTTTCCAGCAAAAGATAAAAATCAGGATTTAAAAAAAAATCAATCACTAATCTCTTGACAATCTTCATCAGATGACAGTCATATGACATGTTACACAGTACATTTATGTTTTGTTCGATAATATGCATTTTATATCCATAAATCTTGGTCTACATTGACGCCATGTTCAGAAAATCCTCCAAAATATCCGGAGGAATTATAGAAAGCTACGCCAGATAACAGAAATACTCATCATAAACTTTGACTAAAGGTACATGTTCTACATATAATTAAAGATACACTGGTTCTTAATGCAACCGCTGTGTCACATTTTTTTTTATGTTACGGAAAAAGCCTAACATTGCAATAATCTGAGACGGCGCGCAGACGTAACAATATTTCTCCGCCATGTTGGAGTCAACAGAAATACAAAATTACAACATAAATATTCCCTTACCTTTGATGATCTTTCATCAGAATGTAGTGCAAGGAGTCCTAGTTCCACAATAAATCGTTTTGTTTCATAATGTTCAATTCTAGTGTCCAAGTAGCAGCATTTGCTACCACTTTCAGCTCAAATGCCCAAAAAATGACTTCTGGTCCAGGATAACTTTGCATCAAAACTTCCAAATGACATATTACAGGTTGAAGAAACTGGTCAAACTAAGTGCAGAATCAATCTTCAGGATGTTATAATCATATATATATATCCAATAGCATTCCAACCGGATCATTCGTTTTCATCTGGGGCTGATTGGAACAGCCGAAGCACTCAAAGGCAAACGCGCCACAACAAATGGCATCCTTTTGCGACACCAACTACTTTCCTTCCCATTAGGTCAAAGTTCACAGCAAATGCTCCATTACACTTTCTACTGAATGAGGACATCTAGTGGAAGACATAGGACGTGTTTCCAGATCCATAACTTGTTGGGAAGGGAGGGGGCGATGATGTCAAAGTTGCCCCAACTTTCAGGATTTCAAAACTTGTATGGAAGATTGCCTGCTCTGTGAGTTCTGTTATACTCACAGACATAATTCAAACTGTTTTAGAAACTTCAGATTGTTTTCTATCCAATATTAATAATAATATGCATATATTAGCAATTTAGGACAGATTTTGATGCAGTTCACTATGGGCACGCTTTTCATCCAAAGTGGAAATACTGCCCCCTATCTCTAACTGGTTTTAACTAGCTACCAATAATCCATTTCAGGCTATCAATTAAGTTAGAGTAGCTAGCTTGTAGCTTGTAAAACCATCTTATCTGACATGCCTGCTGGCAAGGTTAGTAGACTTTAGAAAAACAAACAATAACTAAATGTACCGAGTAAGACTCACATTCCTTACAATCATTTACCCAGATTTTACCCAGCAGTTTTTTTTCTTTAATAAATAACCACCAATCAGGAGGATACAGATATCTCAAGAGGTATGCTTAGATATGCAGAAAAAGGAAACATATTTTTACATAGAATTAAGTCAAGTTTTAATCGAACACAAAGTTATGTTCATGTCACTGTTAAATCCCTCATGGTTATCTGACAAGCAGAGAATGAAATCTATCTCCTCACTATTGATGGGATATTTAACTGAGGCTTTGCAAACCATACTTTGGTACTGAAGAGGATACTGCAGATACTGTAAACTTAAGATTTAAAAACTCAGATTTATTATTTTACATCTGCATCATCAAGAAGACAGGATGTCCTAAACCCAGTATGTTGTTATGTTTATTATACTATCTTTACAATTTCTGAGAGAGTTGAATTGAAGTCAAGGTTTTAGTAGCTCTGAGAAAAATACACCCTGTATGTGAGGATGTGATTTGAGTCGAACATTCCCTGAGGTGAAAGAGGAAAATTACACAGATATCCACTAGGTGCCAATCTATAAGCAGGTCTCCCAGAGAGTGATGCTTAATGTCACTGTCATGGTTAACAGCTCAAATATCTTAATGTTCTCTTCGAAGTGTTATTTTAGCTAGGAGACGGCGAGAGAGAGGGAAGGAAGGTAGGAGAGAGCGAGTGGGAGAGAGAAGGAGAGATGGAGATGGAGAAGGAGAAAGAGGCAGGGAAGGTGGGACGGAGGGAGTTGCTCAGCAACACAACAACACAGCTGCCCTCATGCACCAGGCAGCCAGGCAGTAGTTGAAATCAAACCTAGACCTCAGCTTTACTGTACCAAATATCTGTTTGTTTTTCCCATTGGAGAAAGAATGGAGTGTGACTAAAGTGGGAGTAGTTTATCTGCATGATAAACTAACCCCACAAAATATAATTTGTTATTCCAAATTTGCTATTCCTCTGGACATTTCCAAAAGCACCTGTTTTCACTATTTACAGTGGTTTGTGAAAGTATTCACCCCCCTTGACATTTTTCCTATTTTGTTGCCTTACAACCTGAAATTAAAATAGTTTTTTTTTTTTTTTTGGGGGGTTGTATCATTTGTTTACACAACATGCCTACCACTTTAAAAATGTAAATTCTTTTTATTTGTTTATTTCACCTTTATTTAACCAGGTAGGCCAGTTGAGAACACCTTTTTAACCAGGTAGGCCAGTTGAGAACACCTTTTTAACCAGGTAGGCCAGTTGAGAACACCTTTATTTAACCAGGTAGGCCAGTTGAGAACACCTTTATTTAACCAGGTAGGCCAGTTGAGAACACCTTTATTTAACCAGGTAGGCCAGTTGAGAACACCTTTATTTAACCAGGTAGGCAAGTTGAGAACAAGTTCTCATTTACAACTGCGACCTGGCCAAGATAAAGCAAAGCAGTGCGACAAAGACAACAACACAGAGTTACACATTAACAAACATACAGTCAATAACACAATAGAAAAAAATCTATGTACAGTGTGTGCAAATGTAGAAGAGTAGGGAGGTAAAGGCAATAAATAGGCCATAGATGCAAAATAATTAGAATTTAGCATTAACACTGGAGTGATAGATGTGCAGATGGTGATGTGTAAGTAGAGATACTGGGGTACAAAAGAGCAAGAGGATAAATAACAATATGGAGATGAGGTAGTTGGGTGTAATATTTACAGATTGGCCGAGTACAGGTACAGTGATTGATAAGCTGCTCTGACAGCTGATGCTTAAAGTTAGAGAGGGATGCATAAGTCTCCAGCTTCAGAGATTTTTGCAATTCGTTCCAGTCATTGGCAGCAGAGAACTAGAAGGAAAGGCGGCCAAAGGAAGTGTTGGCTTTGGGGATGACCAGTGAAATATACCTGCTGGAGCGTGTGCTACGGGTGGGTGTTGCTATGGTGACCAGTGAAATATACCTGCTGGAGCGTGTGCTACGGGTGGGTGTTGCTATGGTGACCAGTGAGCTGAGATAAGGCGGGGCTTTACCTAGCAAAGACTTATAGATGACCTGGAGCCAGTGGGTTTGGCGACGAATATGTAGCGAGGGCCAGCCAACAAGAGCATACAGGTCGCAGTGGTGGGTAGTATATGGGGCTTTGGTGACAAAACAGATGACTACATCCAGTTTGCTGAGTAGAATGTTGGAGGCTATTTTGTAAATGACATCGTCAAAGTCAAGGATTGGCAGGATAGTCTGTTTTACGAGGGTATGATTGGCAGCATGAGTGAAGGAGGTTTTGTTGCAAAATGGGATGCCGATTCTAGATTTAATTTTGGATGAGAGATGATTAATGTGAGTCTGGAAGGAGAGTTTACAGTCTAGCCAGACACCTAGGTATTTGTAGTTGTCTTCATATTCTAAGTCAAAACCGTCCAGAGTAGTGATGCTAGTCGGCAGGTGCGGGCAGAAATTGGTTGAAGAGCATGCATTTGGTTTTACTAGCATTTAAAAGCAGTTGGAGGCCCCCAAAGGAGTTTTGTATGGCGTTGAAGCTCGTTTGGAGGTTTGTTAACACAGTGTAAAAAGAAGGGCCAGATGTATACAGAATGTCTGCGTAGAGGTGGATCAGAGAATCACCAGCAGCAAGAGCAACATCATTGAAATATACAGAGAAAAGAGTCGGCCCGAGAATTGAACCCTGTGGCACCCCAATAGAGACTGCCAGAGGTCCGGACAACAGGCCGTCCGATTTGATACACTGAACTCTATCTGAGAAGTAGTTGGTGAACCAGGCGAGGCAGACATATTAGAAACTAAGGCTATAGGGTCTGCCGGTAAGAATATGGTGATTGACAGATTCGGAAAGTCTTGGCCAGGTCAATGAAGACGGCTGCACAGTACTGTCTTTTATCGATGGCTGTTATGATATCGATTAGGACCTTGGGCGTGGCTGAGGTGCACCCATGACCAGCTCAGAAACCAGATTGCATAGTGGAGAAGGTAAGGTAGGATTCGAAATGGTCGGTGATCTGTTTGTTAATGTGGCTTTCGAAGATTTTAGAAAGGCAGGGCAGGATGGATATAGGTCTGTAGCAGTTTGGGTCTAGAGCATCTCCCCCTTTGAAGATGGGGATGACCGATACGAAAGAGATGTTGAACAGGCTAGTAATAGGGGTTGCAACAATTTCGGCAGATAATTTTAGAAGGAGAGGGTCCAGATTGTCTAGCCCAGCTGATTTGTAGGGATCTAGATTTTGCAGCTCTTTGAGAACATCAGCTGTCTGGATTTGGATGAAGGAGAAGCGGGGGGGGGGGCTTGGGCAAGTTGATGCAGGGGGTGTAGAGCTCTTTGCCGGTGTAGAGGTAGCCAGGTGGAAAGCATGGCCTGCCATAGAAACAAACAAAAACCTGAAAACTTGAGTGTGCAAGTCTCTTGGGGTATTTCTCTATAAGCTTGGCACATCTAGCCACTGGGATTTTTGACCATTCTTCAAGGAAAAATGCTCCAGCTCCTTCAAGTGTGATTGGTTCCACTGGTGTACAGCAATCTTTAAGTCATACCACAGATTCTCAATAGGATTGAGTTCTGGGCTTTGACTTGGCCATTCCAAGACATTTAAATGTTTCCCCTTAAACCACTCAAGTGTTGCTTTAGCAGTATGCTTGGGGTCATTGTTCTGCTGGAAGGTGAACCTCCGCCCCAGTCTCAAATCTCTGGAAGACTGAAACAGGTTTCCCTCAAGAATATCCCTGTATTAGCGCCATCCATCATTCCTTCAATTCTGACCAGTTTCCCAGTCCCTGCCAATGAAAAATATCCCCACGGCATGATGCTGCCACCACCACGCTTCACTGTGGGGATGGTGTTCTCAGGGTGCTGCGAGGTGTTGGGTTTGCGCCAGACATAGCATTTTTAGTTGATGGCCAAAAAGCTAAATTTTAGTCTCATCTGACCAGAGTACCTTCTTCCATATTTTTGGAGTGTCCCCCACATGCCTTTTATGCGAACACCAAAAATGTTTGCCTATTTTCTTTTTTAAGCAATGTCTTTTTCTGGCCTCTCTTCCTTAAAGCCCAGCTCCGGAGTGTACGGCTTAAAGGACAGATACTCCATTCTCTGCTGTGGAGCTTTGCAGCTCCTTCAGGGTTATCTTTGGTCTCTTTGTTGCCTCTCTGATTAATGCCCTCCTTGCCTGGTCTGTGAGTTTTGGTGGGCGGCCCTCTCTTGGCAGGTTTGTTGTGGTGCCATATTCTTTCCATTTTTTAATAATGGATTTAATGGTGCTCCTTGGGATGTTCAAAGTTTCAGATATTTTTATATAACCCAACCCTGACCTGTTTGGACAGCTCCTTGGTCTTCATGGTGCCGCTTGCTTGGTGGTGCCCCTTGCTTAGTTACAGACTCTGGGGCCTATCAGAATAGGTGTATATATACTGAGGTCATGTGACAGATTATGTGGCACTTAGATTGCACACTGGTGGACTTTATTGCATGAGATCTTATTTAAGGGCTTCATAGCAAAGTGGGTGAATACATATGCACACATCACTTTTACGTTTTTAAATGTTGTACTTTTTTTTTAAACAAGTTATTTTTTTCATTTCACTTCACCAATTTGGACTATTTTGTGTATGTCCATTACATGAAATCCAAATAAAAATCAATTTAAATTACATGTTGTAATGCAACAAAATAGGAAAAACAGCAAGGGGGATGAAAACTTTTGCAAGGCACTGTACATCTCCCCCAGTCTGCTCCCTACTCCTCTGTAACTCTGACTTCATTGGGTGGTAGTCTAGTGGTTAAGAGGTTGGGCCAGTAACCAACAGGTTGTTGGTTTGAATCCCTGAGCTGACTATGTGAAATCTGTCAATGTGCCCATGAGCAAGACACTTAACCCTAATTGCTCCTTCTAAGTCGCTCTCGATGAGAGTGTCTACTAAATGACTCAAATGTAAATGAAAAAATAATCACACATAAAGAGGCATAATGCCTACATCAATACACACCCCTCCGTAATACCCTGTCATTGATACAAATCACAGCTGTGAAGCTGGAGCAGTCCGCCCACCATGCAAATAACATTTTAATTTCACTTCACTTGGAAAATTTAGAGCAGGGGAACACACAAACACACACACAGACACAGACAGACACTAATATTTATCCGGCAATTTGGGGAATGGAAAACATTATGGAGGGGCTGACGTTATATTTGTGAGGATGTAAGACGCAAACAATTTGCCCAGATATGTATTATATTTGTGTGTAGTGTGTGTAGTGTATGTAGCGTGTGTAGTGTGTGTAGCGTGTGTAGTGGGTGTAGTGTGTGTAGTGTGTGTAGCGTGTGTAGTGTATGTAGCGTGTGTAGTGTATTGGATTAGTAATACCCAGACGAATGAATTAAAAACAACGTTCCACCATTCAGAGAATGAGAAACGAGGTCTAATCGGACTCTTGAATTTCACGGTGACACAACATGGCACACCATAATGAGGTCTCAAGTCTCTCCCCAAATGTACTTCCAACAGATTTGAGAACCCCTCTAGAAAAATCACCCAGAGAAAACACCCCTCAGAGAGAACCTTTTGACTGGTTTTTAAGCCTCGACTGAAATGGTAATGTTACATATTGGCCCTAATTTTCTCATTCTGAAAAGATGGCCACTCGGAGTTACACATTGATCTTCTTTTTTTTTCATTATGTTGGCACTCAGACTGGATTTAGATGTTGGAGAGGAAGGTTACCAACAGTGTGGTGTGTTTTGACAGTAACAGAAATCGATCACACAGTGACTAAACCGTTTTCTTTGTTTTACGGCTACAAAGGGCATTGTGTTCCTGATAAACAGTGGTTGAAAAAAGTACCCAACTGTCATACTTGAGTTATAAGTATAGATACCTTTCAACTGTCATACTTGCATAGATACCTTTCATAGAAAGTTACTCATGGAACAGTGAAAAATACTACTTGAGTAAAAGTCTAAAAGTGTTTGGGTTCATATATACTAAAGTATCAAAAGTAAATGTACAATTATAAATCAATTAAAATTCCTTATATTAAGCAAACCAGATGGCACCATTTTCTTGTATTTCAAATGTTTGTATAGGCTGGGGCACAATCCAACATCTTACAAAAGACACGTGTTTAGTGAGTCCGCCAGGCCATAAGCAGTAGGAATGACCACGTGTTCTCCTGATAAGCGCTTGAATTTGAGAATTTCCTGTCCTGCTAAGCATTCAAAATGTAACGAGTACTTTTGGTTGTCAGGGAAAATGTATGGAGTAAAAAAAGTACAATATTTTCTTTAGGAATGTAGTGAAGTAAAAGATGTCAAAAATAAGTAGTAAAGTACAGATACCCCCACAAAACAAGTTAATTAAGAAGTACGTGTAATGAATACTCAGGGAGAAGGTGTAGATTCAAGCTCAGAGCCCTGCGGGGTCACAGGCAGGCAATGGTCATACACAGGTAGGGAAACAGGCGAATCAAAACTAGGACTGAAGGCTCTAACTGGTTCTCACAAACGAGATAGGAAAAGGCGTAGTCAAGTCAAAACGAAAAATACCTCACAAACAGAGTGAGCTGAACTCAATAAGGAGCTGATGAGACCAGGTGAGTAACTAACACAGGTGAAATCAATGAACAAAATGAAAGTCACCGCTTACCTTCTAGAACACAAAGAAACAGAGCTACGTTCCAGAACAGTAACAGAACGTAACAGAACACGAGTTTGACGAATAAAATAAATACAGGACCTTACAGTACTTTACACCACTGTGGAAATACCAACAGTGACACAGCAACAAATAGATATTAGACATCAGCTCACTGTCAATTCATTTGGAAATTGAAAAGCAAAACAACAACGGAGTGTAGTTAATAGTATATAACGCATCATGAGTCACAACCATGAAAGCAGTAGTACACCCACAGTAGAAAGGTTTGCATCCCAAATGGCACCTATTCCCTATTTTAGTGCACTACCTTTAACCAGGGCCTGTATTGAATAGGGTGCCATTTGGGCCTTAGTCTCTACAGCCACTTCAATGAGTCCCGCGCGTAAATGGAACGTTATTCCTTTTTTTATGCACGTTTCTCTGACCTTGAATTTAAGCATGAGAACAGCATTCAATTTACCCGCTACTCGTTCGGCTGGAGATCAAATAAATTAAACTGTGGCGGAGGTGTGTCTACAGAACCGACGTATTCTGACGTTGATTTAATTCTCTCATAATTCCACCACCTTTACGCGCGAGGAAACCATGAATAACGTCCAGTGAACATACCGGTTCCAGGTGGAAAAAACATCGACTTTATTTTTTTCCGCTGGAAATAACAGCATTCTCCCTGCACTGTAATATATAATTTGATAAGAGCTATTGATAAGAACTAGGTAAATGAGTAATCAGTTTGGATAAGGGAATTGTAAAATAAATGACTATCTATTTGACCTTATAATCGCTGGAGACAAATGTGAAACCAGTCATATTGCAGCAAACTGAATTATATCAACATGTCAACTTTCCCAACCTAAAGTTTATGAAATGCTCTGCCATTACACAGATGTTTAAATTGCACAGCCTTTTTACCTTGCAGGGATATGACTCTCGAATGTCTTGATTG
>NC_056438.1:79029837-79064837 GCF_018296145.1 Oncorhynchus tshawytscha | reverse complement strand
TGTGACTCGAGTCCACAACTCGGCATATAAGTGTCTCAAGTTAAAGTCATGTGACTCGAGTCCACAACTCGGCATATAAGTGTCTCAAGTTAAAGTCATGTGACTCGAGTCCACAACTCGGCATATAAGTGTCTCAAGTTAAAGTCGAGTACCGAGTCTTGAGGCTCCAAGTCTAAAGTTATTTTATTTTCTCTCAAGTCAAGTCTCAGGTCATCAAATTTGTGACTTGACTCAGACTCGAGTCAAAGTCAAGTCACTCGAGTCCACAACTCGGCATATAAGTGTAAGTAAATTCTGATAGTTTAACTACAGAGACTGAAGTGATTGTACTGAGTGTGGGAGAGAGGTCCTTGCCAGAACACTTTCAACTTAAAGCACACAGAGAACCATTTAAATAGACCACAACAGAAGCAATTACATACTCTAAGAAAGTAAACTAACTGTAATAATATGACTGTTTGCTTGCATGCTGAAAAATAGATGACAGTAGTATTTGTAGTTATTGTGGATCCCCATTAGCTCTTCCTGGGGTCCAGCAAAATGAAGGCAGTTTATATCATTTAAAAAAAACATTACAATACATTCACAACACACTGTGTGTCCACAGGCACCTAATCCACCGCTACCACATATCTACAGTACTAAATCCATGTGTGTGTGTGTGTGTGTGTGTGTGTGTGTGTGTGTGCACCAATGTTTGTGTTGCTTCACAGTCCCCGCTGTTCAATAAGATATTTTTTTAATCTGTTTATCGAGTCAAATTTTACTGCTTTGCGTCAGTTACCTGATGTGGAATAGAGTTCCATGTAGTCATGGCTCTATGTAGTACTGTGGAATAGAGTTCCATGTAGTCATGGCTCTATGTAGTACTGTGGAATAGAGTTCCATGTAGTCATGGCTCTATGTAGTACTGTGGAATAGAGTTCCATGTAGTCATGGCTCTATGTAGTACTGTGGAATAGAGTTCCATGTAGTCATGGCTCTATGTAGTACTGTGGAATAGAGTTCCATGTAGTCATGGCTCTATGTAGTACTGTGGAATAGAGTTCCATGTAGTCATGGCTCTATGTAGTACTGTGGAATAGAGTTCCATGTAGTCATGGCTCTATGTAGTACTGTGGAATAGAGTTCCATGTAGTCATGGCTCTATGTAGTACTGTGTGCCTCCCATCGTCTGTTCTGGACTTGGGGACTGTGAAAAGATCTCTGAAGGCATGTCTTGTGGGGTATGCATAGGTGTCCGAGCTGTGCACCAGTAGTTTACCCAACAGCACCAAAGTAAGAATAGAATGTGTAGTATGTTGTTCTGGTTAAGTAATGGAGTGTGTGTTGGTTAAATAATGTAGTGTCTGCTGGTTAAGTAATGGAGTGTGTGTTGGTTAAGTAATGCAGTGTGTGCTGGTTAAGTAATGTAGTGTGTGTTGGTTAAGTAATGTAGTGTGTACTGGTTAAGTAATGTAGTGTGTACTGGTTAAGTAATGTAGTGTGTACTGGTTAAATAATGGAGTGTGTGTTGGTTAAGTAATGGAGTGTGTACTGGTTAAGTAATGGAGTGTGTACTGGTTAAGTCATGGAGTGTGTGTTGGTTAAGTAATGGAGTGTGTTGCTGGTTAGTAATGTAGTGTGTACTGGTTAAGTTCATGTAGTCATGGCTCTTGGTTAAGTAATGTAGTGTGTGTTGGTTAAGTAATGTAGTGTGACTTGTTGAAAAGTTCTCTGAAGGCATGTCTTGTGTGTGTTGGTTAAGTCATGTAGTGTGTGTTGGTTAAGTAATGTAGTGTGTGTTGGTTAAGTAATAATAGAGTGTGTGTTGGTTAAGTAATGTAGTGTGTACTGGTTAAGTAATGGAGTGTGTGTTGGTTAAGTCATGTAGTGTGTGTTGGTTAAGTAATGTAGTGTGTGTTGGTTAAGTAATGTAGTGTGTACTGGTTAAGTAATGTAGTGTGTACTGGTTAAGTAATGTAGTGTGTGTTGGTTAAGTCATGGTGTGTCTGTTGGTTAAGTAATGTAGTGTTGTCTGCTGGTTAAGTAATGTAGTGTGTGTTGGTTAAGTAATGTAGTGTGTACTGGTTAAGTAATGTAGTGTGTACTGGTTAAATAATGGAGTGTGTGTTGGTTAAGTAATGGAGTGTGTGTTGGTTAAGTCATGTAGTGTGTACTGGTTAAGTCATGTAGTGTGTGTTGGTTAAGTAATGTAGTGTGTCTGCTGGTTAAGTAATGTAGTGTGTACTGGTTAAGTAATGTAGTGTGTACTGGTTAAGTAATGTAGTGTGTACTGGTTAAGTAATGTAGTGTGTACTGGTTAAGTAATGTAGTGTGTGTTGGTTAAGTAATGGAGTGTGTACTGGTTAAGTAATGTAGTGTGTCTGCTGGTTAAGTAATGGAGTGTGTACTGGTTAAGTAATGTAGTGTGTGTTGGTTAAGTAATGTAGTGTGTACTGGTTAAGTAATGTAGTGTGTACTGGTTAAATAATGTAGTGTGTGTTGGTTAAGTAATGTAGTGTGTGTTGGTTAAGTAATGTAGTGTGTACTGGTTAAGTAATGTAGTGTGTACTGGTTAAGTAATGGAGTGTGTACTGGTTAAGTAATGGAGTGTGTGTTGGTTAAGTAATGTAGTGTGTGTTGGTTAAGTAATGTAGTGTGTACTGGTTAAGTCATGTAGTGTGTGTTGGTTAAGTAATGTAGTGTGTGCTGGTTAAGTAATGTAGTGTGTACTGGTTAAGTAATGTAGTGTGTCTGCTGGTTAAGTAATGTAGTGTGTACTGGTTAAGTAATGTAGTGTGTACTGGTTAAGTCATGTAGTGTGTACTGGTTAAGTAATGTAGTGTGTACTGGTTAAGTAATGTAGTGTGTACTGGTTAAGTAATGTAGTGTGTACTGGTTAAGTAATGTAGTGTGTACTGGTTAAGTAATGTAGTGTGTACTGGTTAAGTAATGTAGTGTGTGCTGGTTAAGTAATGTAGTGTGTACTGGTTAAGTAATGTAGTGTGTCTGCTGGTTAAGTAATGTAGTGTGTACTGGTTAAGTAATGTAGTGTGTACTGGTTAAGTCATGTAGTGTGTGTTGGTTAAGTAATGTAGTGTGTACTGGTTAAGTAATGTAGTGTGTGTTGGTTAAGTAATGTAGTGTGTACTGGTTAAGTAATGTAGTGTGTGTTGGTTAAGTAATGTAGTGTGTACTGGTTAAGTAATGTAGTGTGTGTTGGTTAAGTAATGGAGTGTGTACTGGATAAATAATGGAGTGTCTGCTAGTTAAGTAATGGAGTGTGTACTGGTTAAGTAATGTAGTGTGAACTGGTTAAAAACCTCTACAGGATTGGTGGGTCCCCCTCAGGACGAGTGAGCTAACGTAGGCTAATTAGCATGAGGTTGTAAATAACAATAAAAATTCCCAGGAGATAGACATATCAGATATTGGCAGAAAGCTTAAATTCTTGTTAATCTAATTGCACTGTCCAATTTACATTAGCTATTACAGTGAAAGAATGCACAGTTATGGACTTGAAAAATGATTAATAAACCAATTAGACACATTTGGGCAGTCTTGATATCACATTTTTGAACAGAAATGCAATGGTTCGTTGGATCAGTCTAACACTTTGCACATGCACTGCTGCCATCTAGTGGCCAAAATCTAAATTGCACCTGGGCTGGAATAATACATTATGGCCTTTCTCTTGTATTTCAAAGATGATGGTACAAAAAAAGTGTATTTTTTTCTTTATATTATCTGTTACCAGATCTAATATGTTATATTCTCCTACATTCATTTCACATTTCCACAAACTTCAAAGTGTTTCCTTGCAAATGGTTTCAAGAATATGCATATCCTTGCTTCAGGTCCTGAGCTATAGGCAGTTATATTTGGGTACGTCATTTTAGGCGAAAATATATTTAAAAAAAGAGTCCGGACCTTTGAATGTCCCATTGGTAGGATACTCTTGATCATAAATCATCCAGTTTATTTTCCAGTGATTGCGCGTTGGCCAATAGAATGGAAGTTAGAGACGGTTTACACACTCGCCGACTAATTCTCACAAGGCACCCAGACCTCCGCCCCATAAATTTCCGTCTTTTCTTTACTCGTATGGCTGGTATTTGGTCCTGATCTTGGGGAAGCAGTATATCCTTCGCATCGGACTCATTAAAGAAAAAATCTTTGTACAGTTCAAGTTGAGAAATCACTGTTCTAAAGCTCTTTTCAGTCATAAGAGACGGTAGCAGCAACATTATGATGCCTGAGTGACGGACATTCATTTGTCACTGTTTAGCTCAATTAAGCCGTAATGCTTTATTTATTCTGCTAAATGACTGTCTGTCTGTTCCGTTACTTAATCAGAACACACTCCATTACTTAAAAACTGTAATATCTTATGTTTCACCGAGTCGTGACTGAACGATGACAAGGATAATATAAAGCTGGCTGGGTTTTCCAAAACAGTCTGGTAAGACGAGGGATTGGGGTGTGTGTCTGTTTGTCAATTTACTACCACAAATCGATGTAGCCACAAAAAGACCGCACTCAACGAGCTGTATAAGGCCATAAGCAAACAAGAAAATGCTCATCCAGAAGCAGCGCTCCTAGTGGCCCCGGGACTTTAATGCAGGCAAACTTAAATCCGTTTTACCTCATTTCTATCAGCATATCACATGTGCAACCAGAGGGGAAAAAAGTGGTCTGATGATGCGGATGGTATAGGACGGTTTTACTAGCACAGAGTGGAATATGTTCCACCTCAGTCACCGGCTTCATCAATAAGTGCACTGACGACTTAGTCCCCACAGTGACCGTACGTACATATCCCAACCAGAAGACATGGATTAGAGGCATCCACACCGAACTAAAGGCTGAAGCTGCCGCTTTCAAGGAGCCAGACGCTTTTAAGAAATCCCGCTATGCCCTCAGATGAACCACCAAACAGGCAATACGTCAATACAGGAGTCAGATTGAATCCTACCACACTTGCTCTGATGCTCTTCTGATGTGGTAGGACTTGCAAGCTATTTCGGACAACAAAAGCTGCCCAGTGACGTGAGCCTACCAAATGAGCGAAAAGCCTTTTATGCTCGCTTCGAGGAAAGAAATACTGAAGCATTCATGAGAGCACCAGCTATTTCGGACGACTGTGTGATCATGCTCTCCGATGTGAGCAAGACCTTTAAACAGGTTGACATTCACAAGGCTGTGGGTTTATCAGGACATGTACTCAAAGCATGCGTGGACCAACTGGCACATGTCTTTTCAAACTCTCCCTGACCGAGTTAAATGCCTTTTATGCTCGCTTTGAGGCAAGCAACACTGAAGCATGCACGAGAGCACCAGCTGATCTGGATGACTGTGTGATAACGTTCTCAGTAGCCGACTTGAACAAAACCTTTCAACAGGTCAACATTCACAAAGCTGCAGGGCCAGAAGGATTACCAGGACGTGTACACAAAGCATGAGCGGACCAATTGTCAAGTGTCTTTACTGACATTTTCTACCTCTCCCTGACCGAGTCTGTAATACATACATGTTTCAAGCAGAGCACCATAGATCCTGTGCCCAAGAAAGCGAAGGTAACCTGCCTAAATGATTACTGCCTCGTTGCACTCACGTCTGTAGCAATGAAGTGCTTTGAAAGGCATGCCATGGCTCACATCAACACCATCATCCCAGAAACCCTAGACCCTGTCCAATTTGCATACCGCCCCAACAGATCCACAGATGACGCAATCTCAATCGCACTCCACACTGCCCTTTCCCACCAGGACAAAAGGAACACCTATGTGAGAATGCTATTCATTGACTACAGCTTAGCGTTCAACATCATAGTTCCCTCAAAGCTCATCACTAAGCTAAGAACCCTGGGACTAAACACCTCCCTCTGCAACTGGATCCTGGACTTCCTGACGGGCCGCCCCCAGGTGGTAAGGGTAGGTAGCAACACATCTGTCACGGTGATCCTCAACACTGAGGCCCTCAGAGGTGTGGACTTAGTCCCCTCCTGTACTCCCTGTTCACCCACTACTGCGTCACAAAGCACGACTCCAACACCATCATTAAGTTTGCTGATGATACAACAGTGGTAGGCCTGATCACTGACAACGATGAGACAGCCTATAGGGAGTAGATAAGAGACCTGGCAGTGTGATGCCAGGACAACAACCTCTGCCCTCAATGTGAGCAAGACAAAGGAGCTGATCATGGACAACATGAAAAGGCCGTCCGAACAGGCCCCCATTAACATTGACGGGATGCGGGTTGAGAGTTTCAAGTTCCGTTGGTGGGCACATCACCAACGAACTATCATGGTCCAAACATACCAAAACAGTTGTGAAGAGGGCACGACAACACCTTTTCAGGAGACTTAAAAGATTTGGCATGGGTCCCCAGATCCTCAAAAAGTAATATAGCTTCACCCCCGAAAGCATCCTGACCAGGTGTCATCACTCCCTGGTATGGCAATTGCTCGGCATCCAACCGTAAGGCTCTACAGAGGGTAGTACGTATGGCCCAGTACATCATTGGGACCAAGCTTCCTGCTATCCAGGACCTATATATTAGGCATTGTCAGATGAAGGCCGAAAAAATTGTCAAAGACTCCAGTTACCCAAGTCATAGACTGTTGTCTCTGCTACTGCATGGCAACCGATACCGGAGCATCAAGTCTAGGTCCAAAAGGCTCCGTAACATCTTCTACTCCCAAGCCATAAGACTGCTGAACTTACTTTAGTTTATTTAGTAAATATTTTCTTATATCTATTTCTTGAACTGCATTGTTGGTTCAGTGTTCGTAAGTAACTATTTCACGGTAAGGTCTATAACTGTTGTATTCGAGCTCATGTGACGAAAAAAATAGTATTTTATTTGAACTAAAGTGTCCCTGTTTAGGTACATCACCAAGGGAGTGATACTGAGATGAGACACAACTGGGGTTGGCTGCCTAACTTCAGGTGTTGTGCTGTGACTAGTTAGTAATGAACAATTGCATTCAAATGTCAAAAAGCATTTCTTATAATGGGACCTGATGTGAGTAAAGAGGTTCCATTGCAAACTGAGGGGAAAAAAGCCACTTCCTCACTATGACTGTAACATGGAGCTTCAATGTACCAACTTCTGCATAACTTACTTACTTACACACTCCATACCAGGTGGTGTCAGAGAAGGCCCTAAAAAATGTCAAAGACTCCAACAACCCTAGTAATAGACTGTTCTCTTTGCTACCGCAGGACAAGCGGTACCGGAGCGCCCAAGTCTAGGTCCAAGAGGCTCTTAAGTAGCTTCTACCCCCAAGCCATAAGACTCCTGAACATCTAATTAAATGGCTACCCCAGACTATTTGCCCACCCCCCACCTTCTACACTGCTGCTACTGTCTGTTATTATCTATGCATAGCTATTTTAATAACTCTACCTACATGTACATATTATCTCAATTACCTTGACTAACCGGTGCCCCCGCATATTGACTCTGTACCGGTACCCCATGTATATAGCCTCGCAATTGTTATTTTACTGCTGCTCTTTAATTATTTATTTTTATTTGTTAAATTTTTTAGGTATTTTGTTAAAACTGCATTGTTGGTTAAGGGCTTGTAAGTAAGCATTTCACTATAAGGCACATGTGACAAATAAAATTTGATTTGATTTGATTCTGTCGATTCAACTCCACCCTCAACTTCTTAAGGAGCGGGACCACTTACGGTGAAACTGGAGGGCAATTCAAATCAATAACCATAAATATTATTTAAACATTTAGGTACATATAAGTGTCGACTGAAATCTGAAATTATTGTTAATCTAACTGCACTGTCAGATTTACAGTAGCTATCACAGCGAAAACATACCATGAGAATGTTTGAGGACGGCGCCCCACATCAACATATGTTTCCACCGGCACAGGTTTCATACATTCACAAATAACTATTAAATATTCACTTACTTTTTGAAGATCTTCCTCCGATTTGTCATCCAAAAGGTCCCAGCTATAACATGTAGTGTCGTTTTGTTAGATAAAATCCTTCTTTATATCCCAAAAAGTCAGTTTAGTTGGTGCCATTTGAGTAATCCACTCGTTCAACTTGCTGAGAAAGGAATCTGAAAATCTACCCCTAAACTTTGTTTCAACAAGTCTAAATACGTTTCTATTTACTCCTCAGATAACCTCAAATGTAATCAAACTATAATATTTCATAAAGAAGTACGCTCAATAGGAAACCGATTTTAGCAGGTGGGTAATGTCTTCATGGCGCGCCAAACACGAATTTCCAAGACTGTGTCCTTCTACTAAAACTTCTTTCGTATTTGTTTTTGAACTTACAAGCCTGAAACCTTGAACATACACTGCTGACACCTTGTGGAAGCCATAGGAACTGCATACTTTCAATATGACCTTTCTGTTGCATTTCTAAGAGGATGATCTCTCAACAAAAAACAAAATTCCGTTTGGTTTTTCTTTGGATTATCTCCTACCATATCTATTGTGTTATATTCTCCTACATTATAGTCCACAACAGGACTTCTGTTACTGTGCAGAAGCCTTCACATGAGATACATTGGTCTTTATGAGTTGCCATTTGGGGACACGCTGGAGACACAATACACATGTAAACACAAGAGACACAGCATACATTTAAACACAAGAGACACAGTAGACATTGACACATAAGAGACACAGTAGACATTGACACATAAGAGACACAGTAGACATTGACACATAAGAGACACAGTAGACATTTAAACACAAGAGACACAGTAGACATTGACACATAAGAGACACAGTAGACATTGACACATAAGAGACACAGTAGACATTTATACACAAGAGACACAGTAGACATTTATATACAAGAGACACAGTACACATTTAAACACAAGAGACACAGTAGACATTGACACATAAGAGACACAGTAGACATTGACACATAAGAGACACAGTAGACATTGACACATAAGAGACACAGTAGACATTGACACATAAGAGACACAGCATACATTTATACACAAGAGACACAGTAGACATAAGAGACACAGTAGACATTGACACATAAGAGACACAGTAGACATTGACACATAAGAGACACAGTAGACATTTATACACAAGAGACACAGTGGACATTTATATACAAGAGACACAGTAGACATTGACACATAAGAGACACAGTAGACGACACATAAGAGACACAGTAGACATTGACACATAAGAGACACAGTAGACATTGACACATAAGAGACACAGCATACATTTATACACAAGAGACACAGTAGACATTTAAACACAAGAGACACAGTAGACATTGACACATAAGAGACACAGTAGACATTGACACATAAGAGACACAGTAGACATTGACACACAAGGATAAACGGTGAGAGAAATGAGGGTACTCGGCGGTTTCAGACAGTGTTTTAGATAAGATGATAGATTATACTTCCATTATAAAGAGACTAACTAGTCTAGGAGGAATATAACCAATCATTAAAACTTAATGGTCTGCCTTACTCAATAGAGCAGAGGGACATACCTCTTGTGACGAGGACACACACACAAACACACACAGGTGTGTGTCTGTGAGTTTGTGTGTGTGTGTGTGTGTGTGTGATTCTGTTTTAGCTGTTTTTTAATTAAGGGGAAGCTTACCATGGGGAGCCCAATTGAGGTGTTTGTATAGAGGAGAGTGGGGAGATAGTGAGAGGGGGAGAGAGAGGGAAAGAGTGAGAAAGAGAGAGAGAGAGAGAGAGAGAGAGACAGAGAGAGAGAGAGACAGAGAGAGAGAGAGAGAGTGTGAGTGAGTGAGTGAGTGAGTGAGTGAGTGAGTGAGTGAGTGAGTGAGTGTGAGTGAGTGAGTGAGTGAGTGAGTGAGTGAGTGAGTGAGTGAGTGAGTGAGTGAGTGAGTGAGTGAGTGAGTGAGTGAGTGAGTGAGTGTTCTACATGGGACGTCTACGTGGGACCAAATATAGTTCGAAGGGTTAGCCAAATCAGGTATTGTTTTAAATGCTGTTCCCTCAACGAAGGGTTAGCCAAATTTGGTATTGTTTTAAATGCTGTTCCCTCAATGAAGGGTTAGCCAAATTTGGTATTGTTTTAAATGCTGTTCCCTCCTCGAAGGGTTAGCCAAATTAGGTATTGTTTTACATGCTGTTCCGTTCACTGAGGTTTAGCCAAATTAGCTCTTGTTTTTAAAATGCTGTTCCCTCCACAGAGGGTTAGCCAAATTAGCTCTCGTTTTAAGAATAACGATGCGTTTTCCTCTCTCTCTTCCCTCTTAGTCTAATCTAAGTGGGAATTCCATGTAGGCCTAGTATACCCACTATTAAATTATAGAAGAGGCAACATTCCACCACAAGGGCACAGTGAAATATCCTTGTATAGAGGAGGTGACTTGGTGAAACAATGTCGGCATGATGAGTAACCTTGTCTTAGACATGAAGATTTGTGTTAGCTTCCCAGTCAGTCATATTTGATTCAAGTCAATGAAATAGTTCATATTAATGTTATCCAGGAGTAAGCACTGTAATCCGGCTTGAAGAACCAACCCAAAGCCTTTGAAGCAAATAATAACAGATATTTACATTCTGTCTGTCGCATGGTGTTTTCCATCTCAGATCGAAGTGCAACTCTTATAGAAGATCATTTGTGTTCAATGACTTATCTGGCTACGAATAAAGGTGAAATAAATATGATTGTCTGTTTTCCCTCCTCAGATGTAAGTGTAACCTGCACTCCAACAGCTGTGTGTTTGACAAGGACAAGGGGAAGCTAGGGTGTGAGTGTGAACACAACACAACAGGACCAGACTGCGGCCGCTGTAAGAGACACTACCACGGACGACCCTGGAGCGTCGGATCCTACCTGCCCATCCCCAGAGGAACTGCTAACATCTGTGAGTAGACTACGTCTATCTTAAAACCAACTGTGGAAAAAGTTTCACTCGTTCAATAGAATCTAATCAAGTATAAAATAATGATATATGAGGCATGTGGGCTTTTCGGCAATCTTGGAGGAGATTTCTGTCTGATCTGTCAGTTCCCAGGTCTCTGGCCAGGGGGCTCATTTCCTTAATATATCTAATGCAGGCTAACCCCAGGCTAACACCAGGAAAGCTAACTCTAGGGAAGCTAGAAGAGGAATAAGGTGCTATATCCAGCACTGAGAGAGAAGATGCTATTATCAGCCCAACACTGAAGGATAAGGTGTTACAGCCAGCCCAGCACTGAGGGATAAGGTGCCATAATCAGCCCAGCACTGAGGGAGAAGGTGCTATAATCGGCCCAACGCTGAGGGATAAGGTGCTATAATCAGCCCAACACTGAGGGATAAGGTGCTATAATCGGCCCAACACTGAGGGAGAAGATGCTATTATCAGCCCAACACTGAGGGATAAGGTGCTATAATCAGCCCAACACTGAGGGATAAGGTGCTATAATCAGCCCAACACTGAGGGATAAGGTGTTATATCCAACACCATGGATAAGGTAGTATAATCAGCTCAAGACTGATTATAGCTGAGGGATAAGAGCTGATTATAGCACCTTATCCCTCAGTGTAAAAAAATAACCTGCCCAGGAACTGCGGTTTAAAATTAGTCAGCTGGCTAAAACCGGCACTTTTACTGAAACATTGATTAATGTGCACTGTCCCTGTAAAAATAAAAATGAACTCAACTCAAACTCAACACTGATGAGTATGGTGCTACAATCAGCCGAGGGAAAAGGTGTTATAGCCAGACCAACACTGAGGGATGAAGTATTATAGCCAGACCAACACTGAGGGATGAAGTATTATAGCCAGACCAACACTGAGGGATGAAGTATTATAGCCAGACCAACACTGAGGGATGAAGTATTATAGCCAGACCAACACTGAGGGATGAAGTATTATAGCCAGACCAACACTGAGGGATGAAGTATTATAGCCAGACCAACACTGAGGGATAAGGTCGGTATAAATGTGTGTGCTTGCTATTAAGTGTGTGTGAGCAAATTAAGAGTGTGTGTATGTGTACGTGTACGTGTGCGTGTGCGTGTGTGTGTGTGTATGTGTGTGTTCGTGTGTGTGTGTGAGAGTAAATTGTGTGTGTGTGTGTGCATGTGTGTGCATTCAGAGTGTGTGCACATACTCCCATGTGTGCCTTCATACCCATGTATGTGTCGTCTAAGGAGAAGTGCCTTGATTTCCCCTTACACTGCCCTCCTCCAGTTAGGAGACTCTCTGCAACGTGGGACCAGCTGTCCCTCTCTCTCAGATTGACAGGGCGTTATTAAAAACAGCCAACCCCTCGGACGCATCTGCACTGAACGGATAAAACCCCAGACCCAGTCTCCATATGCTCCATATCAAAAAAAGATATGACACACTGGTTTGGAGAAAGACAGAATGCAATGATATTGCATATGGCACCCTGGTAGTATTGCATAATGCCAGAATAACATTACTCCACACAGGTGTGGAAGTTTAATCGTTTTTTTTTTTTTGTCTTCGATTTTAGTTATTTGTTATTCTCTCATAAGAGAAGACTATTTTCTGCATCCAAAATGGCACCCTATTCCTACTTTTTGTCACGGTCGTCCTCCTCTTCATCTGAAGAGGAGAGGGAGAAGGATCAGAGGACCAACATGCGGTGTGATATGTGTTCATGTTGAATGTTTAATGAAAGAAAGAACTGAACACTGAAACACTATAAAAAAACAGTAAACAAAATAACAACCGTGACGCTAATGGGAGCTGCGCTGAAACAAGCCATCAACATAGACAATCACCCACAAACAAACAGTGCAACCCAGGCTACCTAAGTATGATTCTCAATCAGAGACAACTAATGACACCTGCCTCTGATTGAGAACCATACTAGGCCGAAACATACAAATACCCAAATCATAGAAAAACAAACATAGACTGCCCACCCCAACTCACGCCCTGACCATACTAAATAATGACAAAACAAAGGAAATAAAAGGTCAGAACATGACACTTTTGACCAGAGCCCTATGAGCCATTGTAGTGCACTGTGTAGGGAATAGGATGCCAGTTGGGATGTAACCTATAGTACACAACATGGGGCTTTCCATGCGATTTTCCCCATGCAGCAACTAACGCAACGGCTCATATTTCCTGCTAGGATATTAACCATACGGTCCTTGAAGACAAAATTTGCTGAAAGTGCAGAATTTAATTCTAGTTTAATAGCACTCATCTGTCATCAAGTCATCGTCTTCAGTCACAATAGCAATACATCTCCTAGTGACAGACGGAGTATTACATTTGACATATTTCATATTCAGGACCTTACTGAACATATGCAGATATATAGCTGTACGTGACCCTCCATGTAAACATCAGGACCCAACATATGCAGATATATAGCTGTACGTGACCCTCCATGTAAAAACCTAAGATGAAATGAGGCTCTCTGTTGCTAGGGGACTAGAGCTGTCAGGATAAAAGGGATGAACTATGGACAAGAATACATCTACACTATCATATACATTAGATATAGACATATTCTAAATGACCAAAAGTATGTGGACACCTGCTTGTCGATCATCTCATTCATTAATATGGAGCCCCATTGGCTGCTATAACAGCCTCCACTCTACTGGGAATGCAATCAAATGAAATCTTATTTGTCACATGTGACTTTTACGTGAAATGCTTATTTACAAGCCCTTAACCAACATTGCACTTTTAAGAAAAATAAGTTATGAAAATATTTACTAAATTTAAAAAAAATAAAAAGTAAAATAAAAGTTACAATAAAATAACAATAAAGAATCTATCCATATACAGGGGCTACCGGTATCGAGTCAATGTGCTGGGGTACAGATTAATTGAGGTAATATGTACATGTAGGTAGGGGTAAAGTGACTGTGCAAAAATTCCAGGTGGTCATTTGATTAGATTTTCAGGAGTCTTATGGCTTGGGGTTAGAAGCTGTTAAGAAGCCTTTTGGACCTAGAATATTGGCTGGCGCTCTGGTACCGCTTGCAGCACGACTAGTCTTTGGCAATTTTTAGGGCTTTCCTCTGACACTGCCTGGTGTAGAGGTCCTGGGTGGCAGGAAGGTCGGCCATACGCACTACCCTCTGAAGCGCCTTGCGGTTGGAGGCTGAGCAGTTGCCATACCAGGCGGTGATTAAACCAGTCAGGATGCTCTCGTGCAGCTGTATAACGTTTTGAGGATCTGAGGATCTAAGCCACGGGGGAATAGGCATTGTCATGCCAACTTCACAACTGTCTTAGTGTGTTTGGACCATAAAAGTTTGTTGGTAATGTGGACACCAAGGAACTAGATCTCTCAACCTGCCCCACTACAGCACCGTCGATGAGAATGGGGCATGCTCGGCCCTCCTTTTCCTGTAGTCCACAATCATCTCCTTTGTCTTGATCACATTGAGGGAGAGATTGATGTCCGGGGCACCACACTGCCAGGTCTCTGACCTCCTCTTTGATCAGGCCTACCACCGTTGTGTCATCGGCAAACTTAACGATGGTGTTGGAGTCGTGCTTGGCCACGCAGTCATGGGTGAACAGGGATTACAAGAGAGGACTAAGCACGCACCCCTGAGGGGCACCCGTATTGAGGTTCAGCATGGCAGATGTGTTGTTGCCTCTCCTTACCACCTGGAGGGCGACCCGTCATGAAGTCCAGGATCCAGTTGCAAAGGGAGGTGTTTAGTCCCAGGGTCCTTAGCTTAGTGATGAACCTTGAGGGAACTATGGTGTTGAACACTGAGTTGTAGTCAATGAATAGCATTCTCACATAGGTGTTCATTTTATCGAGGGCAGGGTGGAGTGCAATAGAGATTGCATCATCTGTGGATCTGTTGGGGCGGTATGCTGATTGGAGTGGGTCTAGGGCTTCTGGGATGATGGTGTTGATGTGAGCCATGACAAGCATTTCAAAGCACTTCATGGCTAAAGATGTGAGTGCTACAGGTCGAGAGTCATTTAGGCAGTTTACCTTGGTGTTCTTGGGCACAAGGACTATGGTGGTCTGCTTGAAACATGTACAGTACCAGTCCATATTATGGCAAAAACAGCTCAAATAAGCAAAGAGAGACGACAGTCCATCATTACTTTAAGACATGAAGGTCAGTCAATGCGGAATATTTCAAGAACTTTTAAAGTTTCTTCAAGTGCAGTCGCAAAAACCATCAAGCGCTATCATGAAACTGACTCTCATGAGGTCCGCCACAGGAAAGGAAGAACCAGTCACCTGCAGAGGATAAGCTCATTAGAGTTACCACCCTCCGAAATTACAGCCAAAATAAATGCTTCACAGTGTTCAAGTAACAGACATATCGCAACATCAACTGTCCAGAGGAGACTGTGTGAATCAGGGCTTCATGGTCAAATTGCTGCAAAGAACCCAATACTAAAGGACACAAATTAGAATAAAACACTTGCTTGGGCCAAGAAACACGAGCAATGGACATTAGACCTGTTGAAATATGTCCTTTGGTCTGATGAGTTCAAATTTGAGATTTTTGGTTCCAACCGCCATGTCTTTGTGAGACACAGAGTAAGGGAACGGATGATCTCCACATGTGTGGTTCCCACCGTGAAGCATGGAGGAGGTGGTGTGATGGTGTGTGGGTGTTTTGCTGGTGACACAGTCTGTGATTTATTTATAATTCAAGGCACACTTAACCAACATGGCTACCACAGAATTCTGCAGCGATATGCCATCCCATGTGGTTTGCGCTTAGTGGGAATATAATTTCTTTTCAATAGGACAATGACCCAAAACACACCTCCAGGCTATGTAGGGGCTATTTGACCAAGGAGAGTGTTGGAGTACTGCATCAGATGACCTGGCAAAAATTCCCCACCAGAACTCAATGAAGACGGTTTGGGAGGTTTTGGACCGCAGACTGAAGGAAAAGCAGCCAACAAGTGCTCAGAGTATTTTTGAACTTGATTTTGATTTGCTTAACACTTTTTTGGTTACTACTTGATTCCATATGTGTTATTACGTAATTTGGATGTCTTCATTATTATTCTACAATGTACAAAATAGTAAAAATAAAGAAAAATGTTGAATGAGTAGGTGTGTCCAAACTTTTTGACTGGTACTGCAGGTGTCAGAGACTGGGTCAGAAACATGTTGAAAATGTCAGTGAAGACTTGAATTGATAGAACTGATAGAATTGATAGAACTGACAACTGGTAGAAGTGATAGATCCAACAGAACATATAGAGCTGATAGAACTGACACAGCTTGTAGAACTGATAGAACTGGGAGAACTGATAGAACTGATGGAACTGACACAACTGGTAGAACTGATAGAACTGGGAGAACTGATAGAACTGATAGAACTGGTAGAACTGATAGAACTGATAGAACTGACACAACTGGTAGAACTGATAGAACTGACACAACTGGTAGAACTGATAGAACTGGTAGAACTGACACAACTGGTAGAACTGATAGAACTGATAGAACTGGTAGAACTGATAGAACTGGTAGAACTGACACAACTGGTAGAACTGATAGAACTGATAGAACTGACACAACTGGTAGAACTGATAGAACTGGTAGAACTGACACAACTGGTAGAACTGATAGAACTGGTAGAACTGATAGAATTGATAGAACTGACACAACTGGTAGAACTGATAGAACTGACACAACTGGTAGAAGAGATAGAACTGGTAGAACTGGTAGAACTGATAGAACTGATAGAACTGACACAACTGGTAGAAGTGATAGAACTGGTAGAACTGATAGAACTGATAGAACTGGTAGAACTGATAGAACTGACACAACTGGTAGAACTGATAGAACTGACAGAACTGGTAGAACTGATAGAACTGGTAGAACTGATAGAACTGGTAGAACTGATAGAACTGATAGAACTGACACAACTGGTAGAACTGATAGAACTGGTAGAACTGATAGAACTGATAGAACTGACACAACTGGTAGAACTGATAGAACTGATAGAACTGACACAACTGGTAGAAGTGATAGAACTGATAGAACTGACACAACTGGTAGAAGTGATAGAACTGATAGAACTGGTAGAACTGATAGAACTGATAGAACTGATAGAACTGATAGAACTGACACAACTGGTAGAAGTGATAGAACTGATAGAACTGACACAACTGGTAGAACTGGTAGAACTGACACAACTGGTAGAACTGATAGAACTGATAGAACTGACACAACTGGTAGAACTGATAGAACTGGTAGAACTGACACAACTGGTAGAACTGATAGAACTGGTAGAACTGATAGAACTGATAGAACTGACACAACTGATAGAACTGATAGAACTGGTAGAACTGACACAACTGGTAGAACTGATAGAACTGGTAGAACTGATAGAACTGATAGAACTGACAACTGGTAGAACTGATAGAAGTGATAGAACTGATAGAACTGGTAGAACTGATAGAACTGGTAGAACTGACACAACTGGTAGAACTGATAGAACTGATAGAACTGGTAGAACTGACACAACTGGTAGAACTGATAGAACTGGTAGAAGTGATAGAACTGATAGAACTGGTAGAACTGATAGAACTGACACAACTGGTAGAAGTGATAGAACTGATAGAACTGGTAGAACTGACACAACTGACACAACTGGTAGAAGTGATAGAACTGATAGAACTGGTAGAACTGATAGAACTGATAGAACTGGTAGAACAGATAGAACTGATAGAACTGACACAACTGGTAGAACTGATAGAACTGGTAGAACTGATAGAATTGATAGAACTGACACAACTGATAGAACTGATAGAACTGACACAACTGGTAGAAGAGATAGAACTGATAGAACTGATAGAACTGATAGAACTGGTAGAACTGATAGAACTGATAGAACTGATAGAACTGGTAGAACTGATAGAACTGACACAACTGGTAGAAGTGATAGAACTGATAGAACTGATAGAACTGACACAACTGGTAGAAGTGATAGAACTGATAGAACTGGTAGAACTGGTAGAACTGATAGAACTGGTAGAACTGATAGAACTGATAGAACTGATAGAACTGGTAGAACTGGTAGAACTGACACAACTGGTAGAACTGGTAGAACTGATAGAACTGACAGAACTGGTAGAGCTGATAGAACTGGTAGAACTGATAGAACTGATTGAACTGTAGGGTTTGTGTCGCGTTCGTGAGAAGAGACGGACCAAGGCACAGCGGATATAGAGTTCCACATATTATTATAAAGTGAAACTTAGCAAAAACAATAAATCAATAAACTAACAACGAAACGTGACTACGTGGTGCACATGCACAAAACACAAAATAATATCCCACAAACACAGGTGGGAAAAATGCTACCTAAATATGATCCCCAATTAGAGATAACGATTACCAGCTGCCTCTAATTGGGAATCATACAAATCACCAACATAGAAACATAAACTAGCAAACCACATAGAAATAATAAACTAGAATACCCCCAGTCACGCCCTAACCAACTACACCATAGAGAAACAAGGGCTCTCTATGGTCAGGGCGTGACCGTTTGATACAACTTATTGAACTGACAGAACTTTAGGGTTTGATAGAACTGACAGAACTGACAGAACTGTAGGGTTTGATAGAACTGATAGACCTGATAGAACTGATAGACCTGATAGAACTGATATAACTGATAGAACTGTAGTGTTTGATAGAACTGGTAGAACTGATAGACCTGATAGAACTGATAGAACTGATAGAACTGTAGTGTTTGATAGAACTGGTAGAACTGATATAACTGATATAACTGAATAAACTGACAGAACTGATAGAACTGTAGGTTTTGACAGAACTTTTAGATCTGTAGGGTTTGATAGAACTGTAAGGTTTGTAAAAACTGATAGAACTAATGTAACAGGGTGAGTGACTGGTTGTCGGGAAGTCAGTCGCAGGAGAGCAGGGATGGCTGATAACAGGAGAACTTTAATATACACCCTGGCCCAAAGGCACAGGTGAGGCTGAACAACGCACAACCACGGTAACATGAACGGATAAACAAAACAAACAAACAAAACAAGCTTGCGCTACAAGCATGTCCGTAGCGTAACACCCTACACAAAGAACAATTCCACACACAGACATGGGGGAAGCATAGAGTAACATACATATAGTCTGATGAGGGAATGTGAACCAGGTGTGCGGGAAAACAAGACAAAACAAATGGAAAATGAAAGGTGGAGCGGCGATGCCTAGAAGACCGGTGACGTCGACCGCCGAACGTCGCCTGAACAAGTAGAGGGACCGAACATCGGCGGAAGTCGTGACAGTATCCCCCCCTTGACGCGCGGCTCCAGCAACACGCCAACACCGGCCTCGGGGACAACCAAGATGGCGAGGTGAAGGGCGATCCGGATGAAGACAGTGGAACACCCGCAGCATTGAAGGGTCCATATCGTCCTCCACTGGGACTCAGCATCTCTCCTCCGGACCATACCCCTCCCAGTCCACGAGGTACTGACGGCCCCTCGCCCGACGCCTCGAATCCAGTATGGAGCGAACGGAGTACGCCGGGGCCCCCTCGATTTCCAAAGGGGGCGGAGGAACCATCCGCACCTCAGACTCCTGGAGCGTACCAGCCACCACCGGCCTGAGGAGAGACACATGGAACAAGGGGTTAAAATGGTAATCGGTGGGAAGCTGTAACCGGTAACTAACCTCGTTCAGTTTCCTCAGGACTTTAAATGGCCCCACAAACCGCGGCCCCAGCTTCAGGCAGGGCAGGCGGAGGGGCAGGTTTCGGGTCGAGAGCCAGACCCAGTCCCCCGGTGCAAGCACCGGGACCTCACTGCAGTGACAGTCTGCGCTGGCCTCATGGTGCAGCACGGCGCGCTAGAGGTGAACATGGGCAGCGTCCCAGGTCTCCTCTGCGCGCCTGAGCCAGTCGTCCACTGCAGGACTCTGATGCCAAGGCGCCAGAACCGGCTGGTACCCCAGTACGCGCTGGAAGGGCGAGAGGTTAGTGGAGTAGTGGCGGAGCGAGTTCTGAGCCGTCTCAGCCAAGGGCACGAACACAGCCCCCTCCCCCAGCCAGTCCTGACAATAAGACCACAGAAACCTACCCACATCCTGGTTCACTCTCTCCACCTGCCCATTACTTTCACTGTGAAATCACGAGGTAAGGCTGATCGAGACCCCCAGACGTTCCATGAACGCCCTCCAGACCCCCGAAGTGAACTGGGGACCCCTGACTATATCCTCAGGCACCCCATAGTGCCAGAAGACGTGTGTAAACAAGGTCTCCGCAGTCTGTAAGGCCGTAGGGACACCGGGCAGAGGGAGGAGACGGCAGGACTTGGAAAAACGGTCCACAACGACCAGGATCGTGGTGTTACCCTGTGAGGGAGGAAGATCTGTGAGGAAATTGACCAACAGATGCGACCAAGGCCGTTGTGGAACGGGTAAGGGGTGTAGCTTACCTCTGGGCAGGTGCCTAGGAGCCTTATACTGGGCGCACACCGAGCAGGAGGAAACATAAACCCTCACGTCCTTTGCCAAGGTGGGCCACCAGTACTTCCCACTCAGACAGCGCACCATCCGACCGATGCCTGGATGACCAGAGGAGGGTGACGTGTGGGCCTAATAGATCAACCTGTAATGGACAGCAGACGGAACGTAAGGACGCCCAGCGGGACACTGGAGGGGAGCGGGCTCTGCACGTAACGTACGTTAGTAGGGATGTTAGTAGGGTATTAGTAGGGGTGTTAGTAGGGATGTAAGTAGGGGTGTTACTAGGGATGTTAGTAGGGGTGTTAGTAGGGATGTTAGTAGGGGTATTAGTAGGGATAGGGGTGTTAGTAAGGATGATGGGATGTTAGTAGGGGTGTTAGTAGGGGTGTTAGTAGGGATGTTAGTAGGGATTAGTAGGGGGTATTAGTAGGATGTTAGTAGGGGTGTTAGTAGAGGGTGTTAGTAGGGATGATGGGATGTTAGTAGGGGTGATAGGGGTGTTAGTAGGGGTGTTAGTAGGGATGTTAGTAGGGTGTTAGTATGGTGTTAGTAGGGATGTTAGTAGGGGTGTTAGGGTAGGGATGTTAGTAGGGGTGTTTAGGGATGTTAGTAGGGATGTTAGTAGGGGTGTTAGTAGGGATGATGGGATGTTAGTAGGGGTGTTAGTAGGGGTGTTAGTAGGGATGTTAGTATGGGTGTTAGTATGGGTGTTAGTAGGGATGTTAGTAGGGATGTTAGTATGGGTGTTAGTAGGGTGTTAGTAGGGTGTTAGTAGGGGTGTTAGTAGGGATGTTAGTAGTGATGTTAGTAGGGATGTTAGTATGGGTGTTAGTGGGGATGTTAGTAGGGATGTTAGTAGTGATGTTAGTAGGGATGTTAGTATGGGTGTTAGTGGGGATGTTAGTAGGGATGTTAGTAGAGATGTTAGTAGGGATGTTAGTAGGGATGTTAGTAGGGGTGTTAGTAGGGATGTTAGTATGGGTGTTAGTAGGGGTGTTAGTAGGGATGTTAGTATGGGTGTTAGTAGGGGTGTTAGTAGGGATGATGGGATGTTAGTAGGGATGTTAGTAGGGATGTTAGTAGGGGTGTTAGTAGGGATGTTAGTAGGGATGTTAGTATGGGTGTTAGTAGGATGTTAGTAGGGGTGTTAGTAGGGGTGTTAGTAGGGATAGTAGGATGTTAGTAGGGTGTTAGTAGGGGATGATAGGATGTTAGTAGGGATGTTAGTAGGGGTGTTAGTGGGATGTTAGTAGGGATGTTAGGGGTGTTAGTAGGGATGTTAGTATGGGTGTTAGTAGTGTTAGTAGGGATGTTAGTATGGGTGTTAGTAGGGGTATTTAGATGAGGGGTTAGTAGGGATGTTAGTAGGGGGATGTTAGTAGGGGTGTTAGTAGGGATGTTAGTAGGGGGTAGGGATGTTAAAGTGTTAGTAGGGTATGTTAGTAGGGGTGTTAGATATGGGTGTTAGTAGGGATGTTAGGGATGTTAGTAGGGGATTAGTAGGGATGATGGGATGTTAGTAGAGGTGTTAGTAGTAGGGATGTTGTAGGGATGTTAGTAGGGGTGTTAGTAGGGATGTTAGTTAGGGGATGTTAGTAGGGTGTTAGTAATGGGATGTTAGTAGGGTGTTAGTAGGGGTGTTAGTAGGGATGATAGGGGTGTTAGAGATGTTAGAGAGATGTTGTAAGGGGTGTTAGTAGGGATGTTAGTAGGATGTTAGTAGGGATATTAGTAGGATGTTAGTAGGGTGTTAGGTATGGGTACAGGATGTTAGTAGGGATGTTAGTAGGGTGTTAGTAGGGATGATGGGATGTTAGTAGGGGTGTTAGTAGGGGTGTTAGTGGGGATGTTAGTAGGGATGTTAGTAGGGGTGTTAGTAGGGATGTTAGTATGGGTGTTAGTAGGGGTGTTAGTAGGGATGTTAGTATGGGTGTTAGTAGGGGTGTTAGTAGGGATGATGGGATGTTAGTAGGGATGTTAGTAGGGATGTTAGTAGGGGTGTTAGTAGGGATGTTAGTAGGGGTGTTAGTATGGGTGTTAGTAGGTATGTTAGTAGGGTGTTAGTAGGGGTGTTAGTAGGGATGTTAGTAGGGATGTTAGTATGGGTGTTAGTAGATGAGGGATGTTAGTAGGGGTGTTAGTAGGGATGTTAGTTAGTAGGGGTGTTAGTAGGATGTTAGTATGGGATGTTAGTAGGATGTTAGTAGGGTGTTAGTAGGGGATGATAGGGATGTTAGATAGGATGTTAGTAGGGATATTAGTAGTAGGGATGTTAGTAGGGTGTTAGTAGGGATGTTAGTAGGGATGTTAGTAGGATGTTAGTAGGGATGTTAGTAGGGATGTTAGTAGGGATGTTAGTATGGGATGTTAGTAGGGGGTGTTAGTAGGGATGTTAGTAGGGGGTGTTAGTAGGGATGTTAGTAGGGATGTTAGTAGGGATGTTAGTAGGGATGTTAGTAGGATGTTAGTAGGGATGTTAGTAGTTAGTAGGATGTTAGATGTTAGTAGGGTGTTAGTAGGGATGTTAGTATGGGTGTTAGTAGGGGTGTTAGTAGGGATATTAGTAGGGATGATAGGGATGTTAGTAGGGATGTTAGTAGGGATGTTAGTAGGGTGTAGTAGGGTGTTAGTAGTGAGGGATGTTAGTAGGGATGTTAGTAGGGGTGTTAGAGGATGTTAGTAGGGATAGGGTGTTAGTAGGGATAGTAGGGGTTAGTAGGGATGTTAGTGGGATGTTAGGATAGGGATGTTAGTAGGGATGTTAGTTAGTATGGGATAGGGGTGTTAGTAGGGTAGGGTGTTAGTAGGGATGTTAGTAGGGGTGTTAGTAGGGATGTTAGTAGGGATGTTAGTAGTGTTAGTAGGGGTGTTAGTAGGGATGTTAGTAGGGATAGGGGTAGTTAGTTAGGATGTTAGTAGGGTATAGTAGGGGTGTTAGTAGGGTGTTAGTAGGGATAGTAGGATGTTAGTAGGGGTGTTAGTAGGGGTGTTATAGGGATGTTAGTAGTAGGGTGTTAGTAGGGGTGTTTAGTAGGGGGTGTTAGTAGGGGTGTTAGTAGGATGTTAGTAGGATGTTAGTAGGGTGTTAGGGATGTTAGTAGGATGTTAGTAGGGATGTTAGTAGGGGTGTTAGTAGGGATATGGGTGTTAGTAGGGATAGTAGGGGTGTTAGTAGGGGTGTTAGTAGGGATGTTAGGGGTGTTAGTAGGGATAGAGGGTTAGTAGGGATGTTAGTAGGTGTTAGTAGGGATTAGTAGGGATGGGGTGTTAGTAGGGGTGTTAGTAGGGGGGTGTTAGTAGGGGTGTTAGTAGGGATGTTAGTATGGGTGTTAGTAGGGATGTTAGTATGGGGTTATAGGGATGTTAGTAGGGTGTTAGTAGGGATAGGGGTTAGTAGGATGTTAGAGGGGTGTTAGTAGGGATATGGGTGTTAGTAGGGTGTTAGTAGGGATGTTAGTAGGGGTGTTAGTAGGGGTGTTAGTAGGGATGTTAGTAGGGTTAGGGGTGTTAGTAGGGATGATAGGGGATGTTAGATGTTAGGGGTGTTAGTAGGATAGGGGTGTTAGTGGATGTTAGTAGGGTGTTAGGGGTGTTAGTAGGGATGTTAGTAGGATGTTAGTAGGGGTGTTAGTAGGATATAGGGGTGTTAGTAGGATAGGGGTGTTAGTAGGGATAGGGGTGTTAGTAGGATAGGGGGGTTAGTAGGGTGTTAGTAATGAGAGGTGTTAGTAGGGGGGTGTTAGTAGGTAGGGATGTTAGTAGGGTGTTAGTAGGGTGATAGGGGTGTTAGTTAGTAGGGGTGTTAGTAGGGAGGGGTGTTAGTAGGGGGTGTTAGTAGGATAGGGTGTTAGTAGGGGTGTTAGAATAGGGATGTTAGTAGGATGTTAGTAGGGGTGTTAGTAGGGTGTTAATAGGGATGTTAGGGGTGTTAGTAGGGGTGATGATAGGGATGTTAGTAGGGGTGTTAGTAGGGGGTGTCAGTAGGGTGTTAGTAGGGATATGGGTGTTAGTAGGGATAGGGGTGTTAGTAGGGTGTTAGTAGGGATAGTAGGTGTTAGTAGGATAGAGGTGTTAGTAGGATAGGGGTTAGTTAGATAGTAGGGGTGTTAGTATGGATAGGGGTTAGTAGGATAGGGATGTTAGTAGGGTGTTAGTAGGGGTGTTAGTAGGGATGTTAGTAGGGATGTTAGTAGGGGATGTTAGTGGGATGTTAATAGGGATAGGGGGGTGTGTAGTAGGGTAGGGGTGTTAGTAGGGGTGTTAGTAGGATAGGGGTGTTAGTAGGGTGTTAGTAGGGATGTTAGTATGGGTGTTAGTAGGATGATAGTGTTAGGATAGGGTAGGGTGTTAGTAGGGATGTTAGGGGTTAGTAGGTAGAGGGTGTTAGTAGGGATAGGGGGGTAGTAAGGTAGGGTGTTAGTAGGGGTGTTAGTAGGGGTGTTAGTAGGGATGTTAGTAGGGGTGTTAGTAGGGATGTAGGGATAGGGGGGTGTTAGTGGGATGTTAGTAGGGATAGGGGTGTTAGTAGGGATAGGGGTGTTAGTAGGGATAGGGTGTTAGTAGGGATAGGGATGTTAGTAGGGTGTTAGTAGGGATAGGGGATATTAGTAGGGATAGGGGTGTTAGTAGGGGGTTAGTATGGGTGTTAGTAGGGATGTAGTAGGGATATGGGTGTAGTAGGGATAGGGGGTGTTAGTAGGGTGTAGTAGTAGGGATGTTAGTAGGGGATGTTAGTAGGGATGTTAGTGAGGATGTTAGTAGGGATGTTAGTAGGGAGGGGTGTTAGTAGGGGATAGGGATGTTAGTAGGGATGTTAGTGTTAGTAGGGTGTTAGTAGGGGTGATAGTAGTAGGGTGTTAGTAGGGATAGGGGTGTTAGTAGGGGTAGGGGTGTTAGTAGGGGTGTTAGTAGGGAGGGATAGGGATGTTAGTAGGGATAGGGTGTTAGTAGGGATAGGATGTTAGTAGGGATGTTAGTAGGGTGTTAGTAGGGTTAGTAGGGGTGTTAGTAGGGAGTAGGGGTGTTAGTAGTGTTAGTAGGTGATGTTAGTAGGGGTGTTAGTAGGGGTTAGTATAGTAGGGGATGTTAGTAGGGATGTTAGTAGGGATAGGGGTGTTAGTAGGGGTGTTAGTAGGGATATGGGTGTTAGTAGGGATAGGCGTGTTAGTAGGGTTATAGGGATGTTAGTAGGGATGTTAGTAGGGGTGTTAGTAGGGGTGTTAGTAGGGATGTTAGTAGGGATGTTAGTAGGGGTGTTAGTAGGGATGTTAGTAGGGGTGTTAGTAGGGATGTTAGTAGGGATGTTAGTAGGGTAGGGGTGTTAGTAAGGATGATGGGATGTTAGTAGGGTGTTAGTAGGGATGTTAGTAGGGTGTTAGTAGGGATGTTAGTAGGGGTGTTAGTAGGGATGTTAGTAGGGGTGTTAGTAGGGATGTTAGTAGGGATGTTAGTAGGGATAGGGTGTTAGAGGGGTGTTAGTAGGGATAGGGTGTTAGTAGGGATGTTAGTAGGATATGGGTGTTAGTAATGTTAGTAGGGTTGTTAGTAGGGATAGGGGTGTTAGTAGGGATAGAGTAAGGGGTGTTAGTAGGGATGTTAGTAGGGGTGTTAGTAGGGATAGGGATGTTAGTAGGGATGTTAGTAGGGATAGGGTGTTAGTAGGGATGTTAGTAGAGGGGTGTTAGTAGGGATGTTAGTAGGATGTTAGTAGGGATGTTAGTAGGGGTGTTAGTAGGGATGTTAGTAGGGTGTTAGTAGGGGATATGTTAGTAGGGGTGTTAGTAGGGATATTAGTAGGAGTGTTAGTAGGGATAGGGGTGTTAGTAGGGATAGGGGTGTTAGTAGGGATATGGGTGTTAGTAGGGACAGGGGTGTTAGTAGGGATAGGCGTGTTAGTAGGGATAGGCGTGTTAGTAAGGATGTTAGTAGGGGTGTTAGTAGGGTATTAGTAGGGGTGTTAGTAGGGTATGAGTAGGGGTGTTAGTAGGGATGTTAGTAGGGCTGTTAGTAGGGGTGTTACTAGGGATGTTAGTAGGGGTATTAGTAGGGATAGGGGTAGTGTTAGTAGGATGGGATGTTAGTAGGGGTGTTAGTAGGGGTGGGGTGTTAGTAGGGGTGTTAGTAGGGATGTTAGTAGGGTGTTAGTAGGGATGTTAGTAGGGGTGTTAGTAGGGATGTTAGTAGGGGTGTTAGTAGGGATGTTAGTAGGGGTGTTAGTAGGGGTGTTAGTAGGGTGTTAGTAGGGGTGTTAGTAGGGGTGTTAGTAGGGGTGTTAGTAGGGATGTTAGTAGGGGTGTTAGTAGGGATGTTAGTAGGGGTGTTAGTAGGGATGATGGGATGTTAGTAGGGGTGTTAGTAGGGATGATGGGATGTTAGTAGGGGTGTTAGTAGGGATGATGGGATGTTAGTAGGGGTGTTAGTAGGGATGATGGGATGTTAGTAGGGGTGTTAGTAGGGATGATGGGATGTTAGTAGGGGTGTTAGTAGGGATGATGGGATGTTAGTAGGGGTGTTAGTAGGGGTGTTAGTATGGGTGTTAGTAGGCATGTTAGTAGGGGTGTTAGTATGGGTGTTAGTAGGGATGATGGGATGTTAGTAGGGGTGTTAGTAGGGATGTTAGTAGGGGTGTTAGTAGGGATGATGGGATGTTAGTAGGGATGTTAGTAGGGATGTTAGTAGGGATGTTAGTAGGGGTGTTAGTAGGGGTGTTAGTAGGGATGTTAGTAGGGGTGTTAGTATGGGTGTTAGTAGGGATGTTAGTAGGGGTGTTAGTAGGGATGATGGGATGTTAGTAGGGGTGTTAGTAGGGATGTTAGTAGGGGTGTTAGTAGGGATGTTAGTAGGGGTGTTAGTAGGGGTGTTAGTAGGGTGTTAGTAGGGGTGTTAGTAGGGATGTTAGTAGGGGTGTTAGTAGGGATGATGGGATGTTAGTAGGGATGTTAGTAGGGATGTTAGTAGGGGTGTTAGTATGGGTGTTAGTAGGGATGTTAGTAGGGGTGTTAGTAGGGGTGTTAGTAGGGATGTTAGTAGGGGTGTTAGTAGGGGTGTTAGTAGGGATGATGGGATGTTAGTAGGGATGTTCGTAGGGATGTTAGTAGGGATGTTAGTAGGGGTGTTAGTATGGGTGTTAGTAGGGATGTTAGTAGGGGTGTTAGTAGGGATGATGGGATGTTAGTAGGGGTGTTAGTAGGGGTGTTAGTTGGGATGTTAGTAGGGGTGTTAGTAGGGATGTTAGTAGGGGTGTTAGTAGGGTGTTAGTAGGGGTGTTAGTAGGGATGTTAGTAGGATGGGTATGGGTGTTAGTAGGGATGTTAGTAGGGATGTTAGTTAGTAGGGGTGTTAGTAGGGGTGTTAGTAGGGGTGTTAGTAGGGGTGTTAGTAGGGATGTTAGTAGGGGTGTTAGTAGGGATGATGGGATGTTAGTAGGGATGTTCGTAGGGATGTTAGTAGGGATGTTAGTAGGGGATGTTAGTATGGGTGTTAGTAGGGATGTTAGTAGGGGTGTTAGTATGGGTGTTAGTAGGGATGTTAGTAGGGGTGTTAGTAGGGATGATGGGATGTTAGTAGGGATGTTAGTAGGGATGTTAGTAGGGGTGTTAGTATGGGTGTTAGTAGGTATGTTAGTAGGGGTGTTAGTATGGGTGTTAGTAGGGATGTTAGTAGGGGTGTTAGTAGGGATGTTAGTAGGGGTGTTAGTATGGGTGTTAGTAGGGATGTTAGTAGGGGTGTTAGTAGGGGTGTTAGTAGGGATGTTAGTAGGGGTGTTAGTAGGGATGTTAGTAGGGATGTTAGTAGGGGTGTTAGTAGGGATGTTAGTAGGGATGTTAGTAGGGATGTTAGTAGGGGTGTTAGTGGGGATGTTAGTAGGATGTTAGTAGGGGTGTTAGTAGGGATGATGGGATGTTAGTAGGGGTGTTAGTAGGGATGTTAGTAGGGGTGTTAGTAGGGATGTTAGTAGGGGTGTTAGTATGGGTGTTAGTAGGGATGTTAGTAGGGGTGTTAGTAGGGATGATGGGATGTTCGTAGGGATGTTAGTAGGGATGTTAGTACGGTAGTAGGGATGTTGGGATGTTAGTAGGGGTGTTAGTAGGGGTGTTAGTAGGGATGTTAGTAGGGGTGTTAGTAGGGATGTTAGTATGGGTGTTAGTAGGGATGTTAGTAGGGATGTTAGTAGGGATGTTAGTAGGGGTGTTAGTAGGGATGTTAGTAGGGGTGTTAGTATGGGTGTTAGTAGGTATGTTAGTAGGGGTGTTAGTATGGGTGTTAGTAGGGATGTTAGTAGGGATGTTAGTAGGGGTGTTAGTAGGGATGATGGGATGTTAGTAGGGGTGTTAGTAGGGGTGTTAGTAGGGATGTTAGTAGGGATGTTAGTAGGGATGTTAGTAGGGGTGTTAGTAGGGATGATGGGATGTTAGTAGGGGTGTTAGTAGGGATGTTAGTAGGGGTGTTAGTAGGTATTCTCTACACCTTTAAGAAATGTTACAACATTGTGTGAGAAAACCCAGCTTAGAAATGCTTTTGCGAAATCAGTTGTCTATCCCATTCCACGTTGATTTAATTTGTTCTCAGAACGTTGCAGCATTTCCAGCCTTGATTTTGTTGACACTTTGCCATTTGAAGGCCATGATTATCATCAGTGCTTGGCCCATCAACAAGGAAGACTTTGTGTTTGGGCCATTGTGAATGAGTGCCCATGGAATGTATCATCCCTAATTCACCGTCTCGTCTGTTGGCCCACTGCTGTGAATCAGTGGAAACTCTGGAGTGCCTAAAGCTGTAAAGTAGTCCCTGAAAAGAGATGGACAATCTTTCGGTAAAAGTCAAGGGTTTGCGATTGATTAATGCCAAACACGGAAAAAAAAAAAGCTGTTGTAAGAATTGCTCAAATACCTGATTCAATCTCTTCCCGCTGGGCAAATTCCCACCTCATTTCAATGTGGAATTTTTTTATATATATTTATTTATTTCACCTTTATTTAACCAGGTAGGCTAGTTGAGAACAAGTTATCATTTACAACTGCGACCTGGCCAACAAAGTTTAGCAATTCGACACATACAACAACACAGAGTTACACATGGAATAAACAAAACATACAGTCAATAATACAGTAGAACAAAAGAAAACAAAAAGTCTATATACAGTGTGTGCAAATGAGGTAAGTTAAGGAAATAAATAGGCCATGGTGGCGAAGTAATTACAATATAGCAATTAAACACTGGAATGGTAGAACGGCAGAAGATGAATGTGTAAACGTGGGTAATATTTGTTTGAGACGTCGATCAATGATATTTTAACCTTTATTCGTCGACTGGAAAAGACAGCTAGAAGTTAGTTGAATTCCCAATGTGTTATCACTTTGCTTTCAACCATCTAAAAACACAACCAAATTCCAATGGAAAAAAACTATGTCAGGTATTTTGTTTATATTTTAAAAACAGATTCATGTTTTATCACTGTGCTTCATCAAATAAGATGAATCTGAATGACCTGGATTGTAGTTGAGATTACATTAAAGCAGAATCTGAATGACCTGGATTGTAGTTGAGATTACGTTAAAAGTACATGGTGCAAGTGATCAATGCTGTTCGAGATTCTGTGCAGATTATTATAGTAATTATACTATTATTATAGTGATTGTGAAGATCTTCAAAGACAAAGCAATTTCTGCATGCTATGTTGAACATGCACGCTTTCTATGACTCCATAAGACATTTATAGTTAGGTTACGGTAGGCTAACCTCAACATGTTACTCATTTTAAGTTTGAATAAATGGTGTTATGGCCTACAATAATATAAAAATGATATCTGCCATTTAGCAGACTTACAGTCACGCGTGCATACATTTGACATACATTTGACATACATTTGACATACATTTTACATATGTGTGGTCCCCGCTATGCTGGCATGACAAGCGCCATGCTCTACCAGCTGAGCTACAGATAACTAGTTTCTAAGATAGCCTTAACTTTATGCTATTTACTGTACAGTAATATTAAATTGTGTTTTGGTTGACAACGCAACCAAATACTGTATCAACATTTAAAAGATATGTAATGCTTCAATAGTTTCATCTGAGTCACTGGCTTAGTGTGTTGCCAGGACAACAACCTTCAACGTCAGCAAGACAAAGGAACTGGTCGCGGACGACAGGAAACGGAGGGCCGAGCCACACCCCCCCCCCATCCACATCAATAGGGCTGTAGTGGACCAGGTCGGGAGCTTCAAGTTCCTCGCTAAGGAATTAACATGGTCCTTACACACACCAAGACAGTCGTGAAGAGGGCAGGACAGAATCCGTCCCCCTCAGGAGGCTGAAAAGATTTGGCATGGGGCCATCAGATCCTCAAAAAGTTCTACAGCTGCACCATCAAGAGCATCTTGACTGGCTGCATAACCAGTTGGTATGACAACTGCACCGCCCTCGATCGCATGACGTTACAGAGGGTGGTGCGGACGGCCCAGTCCCTAACATCCAGGACCTCTAAAATAGGTGGTGTCAGAGTAAGGCCCCCCCCCCCAAAAAAATTCACCCAAGTCATAGACTGTTCTCTCTGCTACCGCACGTCAAGCGGTGCCCGGAGCGCCAAATCTAGGACCCAAAGGCACCTGAACAGTCTCTACCCCCAAGCTATAGGACTGCTGAACAGTTCATCAAATGCCTACTGTACGTACACACACACATACACACTCACAGACACACAAAACACACACACACATTCATATTGACGCCACACACAAACACACAAACATACACAGACTTTCACACTTTCACTTTCGCTGCTGCGACTGTGTTTATTATCTATTCTGATTGCCTAGTCACTTTTCCCCCTACCTACATGTACCCCTACCTACATGTACCCCTACCTACATGTACCCCTACCTACATGTACCCCTACCTACATGTACCCCTACCTACATGTACCCCTACCTACATGTACGTACCTACATGTACCCCTACCTACATGTACCCCTACCTACATGTACCCCTACCTACATGTACCTACCTACATGTACATGTACCCCCTACCTACCCCTACCTACATGTACCCCTACCTACATGTACCCCCTACCTACATGTACCCCTACCTACATGTACCCCTACCTACATGTACCCCTACCTACATGTACCCCTACCTACATGTACCCCTACCTACATGTACCCCTACCTACATGTACCCCTACCTACATGTACCCCTACCTACATGTACCCCTACCTACATGTACCCCTACCTACATGTACCCCTACCTACATGTACCCCTACCTACATGTACCCCTACCTACATGTACCCCTACCTACATGTACGTATTACCCCCTACCTACATGTACCCCTACCTACATGTACCCCTACCTACATGTACGTTTTCCCCCTACCTACATGTACCCCTACCTACATGTACCCCTACCTACATGTACCCCTACCTACATGTACCCCTACCTACATGTACCCCTACCTACATGTACGTTTTCCCCCTACCTACATGTACCCCTACCTACATGTACCCCCCTACCTACATGTACGTATTACCCCTACCCCCTACCTACATGTACCCCTATGTACCCCTACCCTACATGTACCCCTACCTACATGTACCCCTACCTACATGTACCCCTACCTACATGCCCTACCTACATGTACCCCTACCTACATGTACCCCTACCTACATGTACCCCTACCTACATGTACGTATTACCCCCTACCTACATGTACCCCTACCTACATGTACCCCTACCTACATGTACCCCTACCTACATGTACCCCTACCTACATGTACCCCTACCTACATGTACCCCTACCTACCCTACCTACATGTACGTATTCCCCCCCTACCTACATGTACCCCTACCTACATGTACCCCTACCTACATGTACCCCTACCTACATGTACCCCTACCTACATGTACCCCTACCTACATGTACCCCTACCTACATGTACCCCTACCTACCCCTACCTACATGTACCCCTACCTACATGTACCCCTACCTACATGTACCCCTACCTACATGTACCCCTACCTACATGTACCCCTACCTACATGTACCCCTACCTACATGTACCCCTACCTACATGTACCCCTACCTACATGTACGTATTACCCCCTACCTACATGTACCCCTACCTACATGTACCCCTACCCCTACCTACATGTACCCCTACCTACATGTACCCCTACCTACATGTACTACATGTACGTATTACCCCCTACCTACATGTACCCCTACCTACATGTACCCCCTACCTACATGTACCCCTACCTACATGTACCCTACCTACATGTACGTATTACCCCCCTACCTACATGTACCCCTACCTACATGTACCCCTACCTACATGTACCCCTACCTACATGTACCCCTACCTACATGTACCCCTACCTACATGTACCTACATGTACCCCCTACCTACATGTACCCCTACCTACATGTACCCCTACCTACATGTACGTATTACCCCTACCTACATGTACCCCTACCTACATGTACCCCTACCTACATGTACGTATTACCCCCCTACCTACATATACCCCTACCTACATGTACCCATACCTACATGTACGTATTACCCCCTACCTACATGTACCCCTACCTACATGTACCCCTACCTACATGTACGTATTACCCCCTACCTACATGTACCCCTACCTACATGTACGTATTACCCCCTACCTACATGTACCCCTACCTACATGTACATTTTCCCCCCTGCACATCAACTCGGTACAGGTCCGCCTCCTCGTTATTGTTATTTATTTTGTTACTATTTTCTATTTTCATTTGCCAATTTTCATACGTTTTAACTCTGCATTGTTGGTTAAGGGCTCTGCATTGTTGGTTAAGGGCTCTGCATTGTTGGTTAAGGGCTCTGCATTGTTGGTTAAGGGCTCTGCATTGTTGGTTAAGGGCTCTGCATTGTTGGTTAAGGGCTCTGCATTGTTGGTTAAGGGCTCTGCATTGTTGGTTAAGGGCTCTGCATTGTTGGTTAAGGGCTCTGCATTGTTGGTTAAGGGCTCGTCAGTAAGCGTTTTATAGTAAAGTCTACACCTGTTGTTGTTCGGCGCATGTGACAAATACAATTTGATTTGACTGATTTGATTTGATCTGATTCAACCCTATTCTTTAACTTTCATGTCTGGTTTAGTTGGAGACGTGAATCCGACATATCATTTCGACATATCAACTTGTCGGCAAGTTAATAGGCTATTTTCTGTATTGCAAAAGAGTTTAGTTGTCAACACAACCAAATATCAACATAAAAAAATTGAGATTTATCTTTTGTGTCACTGGCTTAGTCTGGATTTAATTCCAGTTTGTCTACAAATTAATAATTGATATGTTGGATTCATGTCTCTATCTCAACCAAGAATCAAACTTAAAGAATTCGACTTAATCAAATCAAACTTTACAATGCCTTAAAAGTTTTATTTAATTTCATTTGGTCCAATTATTTAACTTTATTTTTGGTTGAGGTGGAGATGTGAATCAGACACATCAATTATTAATTCAAAGTAGAATTAAATCCAGACTAAGTCAGTGGAACAGATAGAACTATCCAAGCAGAAGATACATCTCCTTCAAATGTTGATATTTGGTTGCGTTGACAACCAAACAAACTGGATATTGAATTTTATTGTCACGTTTTGACCTCAGTTCTTTTGTTATGTCTTTGTTTTAGGTTGGTCAGGGCCTGAGTTGGGTGGGTTGTCTATGTTCTGTTTTCTATGTTGTGTTTTCGCGTTTGGCCTGGTATGGTTCTCAATCAGAGGCAGGTGTCGTTAGTTGTCTCTGATTGACAATCGTACTTAGGTAGCCTTTTCCCACTTGTGTTTCGTGGGTGTTTATCTTCTGTCTTTGTGTTTGTCACCAGACAGGACTGTTTCGTTTCATATCATTCTCGTTGTAAATTTTTGTTTTAGTGTTCTGAGTTGAATAAATATCGTCATGAACGCGTACCACGCTGCGCTTTGGTCCGATCCTTCATACGACGACCGTTACATTTATCTACAAATTAATAATGTGATGGATTCCCCTCTCAAGCTCAACCAAAAATCAACTTTAAAAATTCAATTGAATCTGATAAAACGTTAAATAAATGCTTTATTTCAATAAAGTTGTTTGTTTTTTCCCTATTTTCTTTCACTTCGATTTTTGGATGAGATGTTGATGTGAATCCAACATATTAATGATCAACTTTATAATCAACCAAAAGCATGTATCGTCTCTTTTTAGTTGAACCCTGGGTTGAATTGAAACAATGGCTGTTGATGACTTTGTAAATGCTTTACAGATCTATTATAATGGATGCTATATGATTTATAGAGTATGGTTACATTTCATTTGCTATGTTAAACCCATCTTTTGGAACGACTTCTCGAGCAAAAGTGAATATATTTAGTTAATACGAGATTTATTGCTAATCATTCTCACGATAGCACATTGGTCGTAATCAATGAAAAATATCAAAGCTAGTCTTAGTTAAATCCCTGGATGGGAGACCAAATGAATAGCTGTAGATAGATCAACTCTTCAGTCGGAGGTGCTTCTTCCCCAGCCTATTGTTTTTCTGATAGTGGATAGAC
>NC_056438.1:79022337-79024837 GCF_018296145.1 Oncorhynchus tshawytscha | reverse complement strand
GTTACTGTCATTCATATTCACCCAGTTCAATGTCAGCGATGGGTTTAGGTTACTGTCATTCATATTCACCCAGTTCAATATAACAGTGATGGGTTTAGGTTACTGTCATTCATATTCACCCAGTTCAATGTAACAGTGACAGGTTTAGGTTACTGTCATTCATATTCACCCAGTTCAATGTAACAGTGATGGGTTTAGGTTACTGTCATTCATATTCACCCAGTTCAATGTAACAGTGATGGGTTTAGGTTACTGTCATTCATATTCACCCAGTTCAATGTAACAGTGACAGGTTTAGGTTACTGTCATTCATATTCACCCAGTTCAATGTAACAGCAATAGGTTTAGGTTACTGTCATTCATATTCACCCAGTTCAATGTAACAGTGACAGGTTTAGGTTACTGTCATTCATATTCACCCAGTTCAATGTAACAGCGATAGGTTTAGGTTACTGTCATTCATATTCACCCAGTTCAATGTAACAGCGAGAGGTTTAGATTACTGTCATTCATATTCACCCAGTTCAATGTAACAGCGAGAGGTTTAGGTTACTGTCATTCATATTCCATTCACCCAGTTCAATGTAACAGTGAGAGGTTTAGGTTACTGTCATTCATTCCATTCACCCAGTTCAATGTAACAGCGAGAGGTTTAGATTACTGTCATTCATATTCACCCAGTTCAATGTAACAGCGAGAGGTTTAGGTTACTGTCATTCATATTCCATTCACCCAGCTCAATGTAACAGCGAGAGGTTTAGGTTACTGTCATTCATATTCACCCAGCTCAATGTAACAGCAATAGGTTTAGGTTACTGTCATTCATATTCACCCAGTTCAATGTAACAGTGAGAGGTTTAGGTTACTGTCATTCATATTCACCCAGCTCAATGTAACAGCAATAGGTTTAGGTTACTGTCATTCATATTCACCCAGTTCAATGTAACAGCGAGAGGTTTAGGTTACTGTCATTCATATTCACCCAGTTCAATGTAACAGTGATGGGTTTAGGTTACTGTCATTCATATTCACCCAGTTCAATATAACAGTGATGGGTTTAGGTTACTGTCATTCATATTCACCCAGTTCAATGTAACAGTGAGAGGTTTAGATGACTGTCATTCATATTCACCCAGTTCAATATAACAGTGATGGGTTTAGGTTACTGTCATTCATATTCACCCAGTTCAATGTAACAGTGATGGGTTTAGGTTACTGTCATTCATATTCACCCAGTTCAATGTAACAGTGATGGGTTTAGGTTACTGTCATTCATATTCACCCAGTTCAATGTAACAGTGATGGGTTTAGGTTACTGTCATTCATATTCACCCAGTTCAATGTAACAGTGATGGGTTTAGGTTACTGTCATTCATATTCACCCAGTTCAATGTAACAGTGATGGGTTTAGGTTACTGTCATTCATATTCACCCAGCTCAATGTAACAGTGACAGGTTTAGGTTACTGTCATTCATATTCACCCAGTTCAATGTAACAGCAATAGGTTTAGGTTACTGTCATTCATATTCACCCAGTTCAATGTAACAGTGACAGGTTTAGGTTACTGTCATTCATATTCACCCAGTTCAATGTAACAGTGACAGGTTTAGGTTACTGTCATTCATATTCACCCAGTTCAATGTAACAGCGAGAGGTTTAGATTACTGTCATTCATATTCCATTCACCCAGTTCAATGTAACAGCGAGAGGTTTAGATTACTGTCATTCATATTCACCCAGTTTAATGTAACAGCGAGAGGTTTAGATTACTGTCATTCATATTCATCCAGCTCAATGTAACAGCGAGAGGTTTAGGTTACTGTCATTCATATTCACCCAGCTCAATGTAACAGCGAGAGGTTTAGGTTACTGTCATTCATATTCACCCAGCTCAATGTAACAGCGAGAGGCTTAGGTTACTGTCATTCATATTCACCCAGCTCAATGTAACAGCGAGAGGTTTAGGTTACTGTCATTCATATTCACCCAGTTTAATGTAACAGCGAGAGGTTTAGGTTACTGTCATTCATATTCACCCAGTTCAATGTAACAGCGAGAGGTTTAGGTTACTGTCATTCATATTCACCCAGCTCAATGTAACAGCAATAGGTTTAGGTTACTGTCATTCATATTCACCCAGTTCAATGTAACAGCGAGAGGTTTAGGTTACTGTCATTCATATTCCATTCACCCAGTTCAATGTAACAGCGAGAGGTTTAGATTACTGTCATTCATATTCACCCAGTTCAATGTAACAGCGAGAGGTTTAGATGACTGTCATTCATATTCCATTCACCCAGTTCAATGTAACAGCGAGAGGTTTAGATTACTGTCATTCATATTCACCCAGTTCAATGTAACAGCGAGAGGTTTAGGTTACTGTCATTCATATTCACCCAGCTCAATGTAACAGCGATAGGTTTAGGTTACTGTCATTCATATTCACCCAGTTCAATGTAACAGCGAGAGGTTTAGATTACTGTCATTCATATTCACCCA
>NC_056438.1:78987337-79017337 GCF_018296145.1 Oncorhynchus tshawytscha | reverse complement strand
TAATGATATGCCAGATACAGTAAACCTCTTGCTTTATGCTGATGACTCAGCCATACTGGTATCAGGGAAGGATATAGTTTACATAGAGGAGACTGAGTAAGGAATTGCATTTTGTTACAGATTGGTTAACTGACAACAAATTGTCGCAACATTTGGGATAAACTTAATCGATTTTGTTTGCAACAAAACTTAGATTGCTTAGGGCTGACAAAATAACGGTAAACTGTGCAGGCAAGGAGATTAAATCTAAAACAAGTGTATCTTATCTAGATCAATCCCTTTCTAGAGACCTGATTGCTGCTAAAAGTCATTCTAAAATGGTGAACAAATGTCAACGTTTATATTGTAACACTAGATATTTTAACATTAAAGCAACTGCTTGTCTCAACCTTGATTCAGTGTCATTTTGATTATGCCTGTTCTGCTTGGTATAGTTTGCTATCAAAAAAGCTGAAAAAGAGATTGTAGGTCATGAAAAATAATGTTTTCGGGTATATACAGTGGGGAGAACAAGTATTTGATACACTGACGATTTTGCAGGTTTTCCAACTTACAAAAAATGTAGAGGTCTGTCATTTTTATCATAGGTACACTTCAACTCTGAGAGACGGAATCTAAAACAAAATTCCAGAAAATCACATTGTATGATTTTTAAGTAATTAATTTGCATTTTATTGCATACATCAGAAAAGCATAACTTAATATTTGGTACAGAAACCTTTGTTTGCAATTACAGAGATCATACGTTTCCTGTAGTTCTTGACCAGGTTTCCACACACTGCAGCAGGGATTTTGGCCCACTCCTCCATACAGACCATCTCCAGATCCTTAAGGTTTCGGGGCTGTCGCTGGGCAATACGGACTTTCAGCCCCTTCCAAAGATTTTCTATTGGGTTCAGGTCTTGAGACTGGCTAGGCCACTCCAGGACCTTAAGATGCTTCTTATGGAGCCACTTCTTAGTTGCCCTGGCTGTGTGTTTCAGGTCATTGTCATGCTGGAAGACCCAGCCACGACCCATCTTCAATACTCTTACTGAGGGAAGGAGGTTGTTGACCAAGATCTCGCAATACATGGCCCCATCCATCCTCCCCTCAATACGGTGCAGTCATCCTGTCCCCTTTGCAGAAAAGCATCCCTAAAGAATGATGTTTCCACCTCCATGCTTCACAGTTGGGATAGTGTTCTTGGGGTTGTATTCATCCTTCTTCTTCCTCCAAAAACAGCGAGTGGAGTTTAGACCAAAAAGCTCTATTTTTGTCTCATCAGACCACATGACCTTCTCCCATTCCTTCTCCGGATCATCCAGATGGTCATTGGCAAACTTCAGATGGGGCTGGACATGCGCTGGCTTGAGCAGGGGGACCTTGCAAGCGCTGCAGGATTTTAATCCATGACGGCGTAGTGTGTTACTAATGGTTTTCTTTGAAACTGTGGTCCCAGCTCTCTTCAGGTCATTGACCAGGTCCTGCCGTGTAGTTCTGGGCTGATCCCTCACCTTCCTCATGATCATTGATGCATGACTGGGGCTGAATAATTTTGCACGCCCAATTTTTCAGTTTTTGATCTGTTAAAAAAGTTTGAAATATCCAATAAATGTCGTTCCACTTCATGATTGTGTCCCACTTGTTGTTGATTCTTCACAAAAAAAATACAGTTTTATATCTTTATGTTTGAAGCCTGAAATGTGGCAAAAGGTCGCAAAGTTCAAGGGGGCCGAATACTTTCGCAAGGCACTGTATATGCTGAATGTTCAACCTAGGACCCACTAAGGGGTACAGGAGTTCCCGGAGGTGGACTTGTTGCCTTTGGAGTCCAGAGTGGACCAACTTAAACTTAATCATATGTTTGACATCTTAAATGATCGTGTCCCAGGTTAGTTGAAAAACCACATTGATATGGTCTATAACCAACACAGCTACAATACCAGAGCTATTGTGTCAGGTCTTGTAAAATCCCAAGAGTAAACAGTCCTGCGAGGAGCGTGTTTTCCTATACAGGCATTTGTCTATGGACTAGCCTCCCCTTGGAGATTAAGGACAAATTGGAAATAGATTTGAAAAGCAGGCAAAGGTTTTCATTTGGACAAGGTTGTCTAAGTAAGAGAAACTACGTGTCAGTAGGGGGCACAAGGGGCAGTGAATTGTATTTATTTGGAGTGGAGTGTATTTATTGATGATAGAATGATAGGTATGATGTATAATTAATAGATTGTTTTAATGTGAAATGAATATGGTTGATTTTTAAGTTTAGGGAGAAGTGCAGGAAATAGTGACACTTTTTAAGATGTCAATATAAATGATTGTATTTATGGTTGTTTGTCATTTTGTCTTGTCTTTTAATTATTATGTTTTTACCATCAAGGACCACTACGGAAACAAGCGTTTTAATGAATACTTTCAAGTGATATCCTCTGGGTCCACATTGTACATTTTGTACATGTGTCTGTTATCCAAAATTTAATTAAATAAAAAATAAAAAGCTTTTCATCATATGCCCAATTTGCACAAAATATTTACTTGCCAGCTTGCAATACAATATTTCAACCACCAGCAGATGTGTGTAACATGTGTTCTAACGTTTATGGGGAAGTGAGCACATTATCACTTCAAATTACATTTTTATAAATGCCAACTTTTGCTTGTAAACTGGTGTACGCACCTTTTTGGGATATATTTTTTGTACAGGTTTTGTAAATGAAGGCCCCTGTTGTTTGGACCGTGTACTTATACATGATCCAGAGCCATTTTTTACACAGAAACGTTAATGAGATTCATCCTTATGCAGGAACGAGATTCCAATAATACTCCAATCTCTTGGCAAATATTATATCATCGTAGATGTCTCTGTAAGAAGAGAGGGGGGAAAATTAGCATTTTTATTCAATCTATTTTCATCTATTTGCATTCACATCCCTACTGTATGTCATTCAGAACATGCGCAAATTATGGAACGAATATTACAAAACAGTCATTATTACTTAGCAAAACCCAACACCCAACACACGTGGAGAGCCTGGTAGAAGGGTACCAATTACGTGGAGAGCCTGGTAGGAAGGCACCAATCACGTGGATAGCTTGGTAGGAGGAAGCCAATCAAGTGGTGAGCCTGATCGGAGGGCGTCAATCATGTGGAGAGCCTAATAGGAGAGAACCAATCACGCGGAGAGCCTGGTAGGAGGGCACCAATTACATGACGAGAATGATATTTGAGAGCCAATCATGTGGATAGCCTGCTGTGGGTTATTGGTTCCTTTTGTTTCAGGGTTATTTTCTCTCAAATCCCCCGTGGTCTCTAAAATACTACACCTCCACAAGGTCTTCTTCTATGGTCTCAGTCATAAACAATCACTTTCCAGTACTCTGCTGCCTGTGACTGGAACGAATTGCAAAAATCGCTGAAGTTGGAGACTTTTATCTCCCTCACCAACTTCAAACATCAGCTATCTGAGCAGCTAACCGATCACTGCAGCTGTACATAGTCTATTGGTAAATAGCCCACCCATTTTCACCTACCTCATCCCCATACTGTTTTTATTTTATTTACTTTTCTGCTCTTTTGCACACCAATATCTCTACCTGTACATGACCATCTGATCATTTATCACTCCAGTGTTAATCTGCAAAATTGTAATTATTCGCCTACCTCCTCATGCCTTTTGCACACATTGTATATAGACTCCCCCCTTTGTTTTCTACTGTGTTATTGACTTGTTAATTGTTTATTCCATGTGTAACTCTGTGTTGTCTGCTCACACTGCTATGCTTTATCTTGGCCAGGTCGCAGTTGCAAATGAGAACTTGTTCTCAACTAGCCTACCTGGTTAAATAAAGGTGAAATAAAAAAAATAAAAAAAATTACACAGTCTTTTTTTGAAACCGAAGTGAGCAGATGTGTCCCAATACTCACAGATTACGTTTACGTCCACACTAATAATTTGGTATAAAACTGATTATGGCAATAGGCCAATTATGGCATTAGTCATGTAAACACCTCACTCTATTATCTTAATACGCAGATTAAAACACCTGGTTTTCTGAGCAATTTTTTCAAATTCTTAGGCAGAAATGGCTTAATCAGAGTTACAGCAGTGTATGTGATCTGCGCATGTGCAGCGCTAGCACGATCAGCACTAGCACGATCAGCACTAGCACGAGCAGCACTAGCACGATCAGCACTAGCACGAGCAGCACTAGCACGATCAGCACTAGCAGCAGCAGCACTAGCACGAGCAGCACTAGCACGAGCAGCACTAGCACGATCAGCACTAGCAGGAGCAGCGCTAGCACGATCAGCACTAGCACGAGCAGCGCTAGCACGATCAGCACTAGCACGAGCAGCACTAGCACGAGCAGCGCTAGCACGATCAGCACTAGCACGAGCAGCGCTAGCACGATCAGCCCTAGCACAAGCAGCGCTAGCACGATCAGCACTAGCACGAGCAGCACTAGCACGAGCAGCGCTAGCACGATCAGCACTAGCACGAGCAGCACTAGTACGAGCAGCGCTAGCACGATCAGCACTAGCACGAGCAGCGCTAGCACGATCAGCACTAGCAGGAGCAGCGCTAGCACGATCAGCCCTAGCACGAGCAGCGCTAGCACGATCAGCACTAGCACAAGCAGCACTAGCACGATCAGCACTAGCAGGAGCAGCGCTAGCACGATCAGCCCTAGCACGAGCAGCGCTAGCACGATCAGCACTAGCACAAGCAGCACTAGCACGATCAGCACTAGCACGATCAGCACAGCACGAGCAGCACTAGCACGAGCAGCACTAGCACGATCAGCAGCATGATCAGCACTAGCACGATCAGCACTAGCACGAGCAGCACTAGCACGATCAGCGCTAGCACGATCAGCACTAGCGATCAGCACTAGCACGAGCAGCACTAGCACGAGCAGCACTAGCACGATCAGCGCTAGCATGATCAGCACTAGCACGATCAGCACTAGCACGAGCAGCACTAGCACGATCAGCGCTAGCACGAGCAGCACTAGCTTCCTTCTTTTGCACGAGTGAAGTGAGTTTGGAAAAACTGAAAGTATGCCTCTTAGAAATAGTTTTAACATACAAACTTTATCTGTCCGAACTCAGAATCAAATATATTTCACAAAAAGTACATGTTCACTGTGCTGGAACATTTTGATTGGCAATTTTCTGCATTTATCAAATTCCCATCAGGCAGCCTGATTTCAGATATAAACAGGATTTTAGGGAAATCATTCTGCTTCCAAAGCATGTAAATGTTTAAATCAAACTATAATATTCATCTGACTATTCACAAAATGGTATTGTTGTGTGCATATAACCGTACTCACAGATGGCCTCCTTTTTTAGTTCACACTTATTGTAAATTTGTATGGATTTGCATTAGTATGTAAAGTTCTACCTCTCTTTTCTATCATGGGAGTTATTACATAAAACAGATTTAGAATTCCGAAGAATACCTGTCATGTCGGAAAATGTTTTTCCGGGGTGTGATGTAATATACAGGACCCGTCTAGCCAGCCTATTTCCTACAATGTAAACCAAAAAAACTTAACCGCAGATTAAAAGCAAAGATATATACATGTTGAAGTTTGGGGCCAATCCGATGGTAAAACTTTAAGTTAGCTAACAAGTGAGGGGGAGGTGGCCACTTCACTGTACCGAAATCCAAAAAGATAGATTCCAGATGTCCATCAGCTAAGCGCGCTAGCACTAAGCCAAGATGGAGAAAAGTTACAAAACTCCTGTAGCCTTCTTCACAGTGAACATGCAAAACAGTTGTCAAGATAAAAAGGAGAACAGAGGAGGTATAATTAGAACAAGCAGGTATGATTTTTTTCTTTCCTTTTGAGCCCACGGCAAGGAAGCACCAGACCGTACTACCAGATTCCCACTAGATAACACAGCCAAAATGTCTGTGAATAGCATGAGATGTGGCTAATGCAAGCCAGCTTGAGCTACAAACTCGGTAGCACAGAGTAGGTCCTCCATATGACGTTGACAAATAATGCATTGTAGGTTGTTTAGAGGTTATCTGGAAATAAGTTAATAAATATGTAATAACCCAAAAACATAACTATGTTTGTACTTATAGGTAAACAGATCATTACCACAACTAAGCTACCATGTCTTTAGGGACATGTGTTGTAACATTAGTAAAAACTCATGATCCTTTAACACCTCCCTCTCTCTCTCTCTCTCTCTCTCTCTCTCTCTCTCTCTCTCTCTCCCCCCTCTTCCCTCTCTCCCTCTCCCCCCCTCTATCCCTCACCCTCTTCCCTGTCTCCCTCTCCCCCTCCCTCTCCTCTCCCCCTCTCTCTATCTCTCTTTCTCTCTCTCTCTCTCTCTCTCTCTTCTCTCTCTCTCTCTCTCTCTCTCTCTCCCCTCCTCTCTCTCTCCCTTTCCTCTCCCCTCTCTCTCTCTCTCTCTCTCTCTCTGTCTCTCTCTCTCTCTCTTCACAGCTCATGTGTGTGACAACGCCATGCTTCTCTGTCAGAACGGAGGAACGTGCCACCACCATCAGCGGTGCCACTGTGCTCCGGGTTTCAAAGGCGTCCTGTGTGAGAGGACACGATGCCAGGTCCTCGGGCCCTGCGAGGAGTACCCCACTGCTGGGCAGCCATCCCTCCACCACCCTCTCCTCCTGGTCCCTCCAGGTCTGCTCCTCTCCCTACTGCTCCCCCTGGTGGTGATATGGTTCTGCTAAGAATTGTTGTATTCATTACAACTGGCCAGTGAACTTTCAACTTGGAACTGAAGAGGTCCACTTGGCCATTTGTCAGCCATGTTGTCATTTTGAAGGACAGCAGGGCAGGACCTAATGCAAGTACATTCTGGGACTGCAGAAAGACACCTTAGATCAGATCTACAGAAAAGAGAAAGGAATTCAGCCCTGAAGGACATGGGATCAAGCAGGGACACTAAACGAGATATTACGTGCCCTGGTCCGTGGTATAAATAAGGAACCTTTATTTAATGTCAAAAGTGCAATATGATGATGGCTGATAAACTGAATGGATAACGAAGAAATGCTAATGATACTTTTGGTCAGAGAGAGACACAGACAGACAGACAGACATAAGTCAACTTAAGGAGCTTAGACACGGGCTGCGGTAAATGGCAATTGAACCATGAGAAAATCCGCATACCGTCTGTAGAGACCAGCGATCCCGGGTTGTTGTCAGCTCGAATATTGTCATTAAAACATTGTTTGATTGGTTGACAAGATGAACGATGCTCATCGGTCAACAATGTGCACCGACCGTTCAAGACTTCAGCTAATTTAATCTTTTTGGCGCCTTGAGCTCCAAGCCAGCGGAGCTGCTCACGGAGAAAGCACCACGAACCGCGTCGCTTACAAGTAAAACACTCGTATTTTTCCAATAGTGGCGGGCGGAAGTTTATGTGACCTTCTCTGCTTACCGTGGCCCGTCTGTAAACGCCTTTATATTACAATCTACAACCTTCAATCTCACTATGGTCCTGTCCCAAATGGCACCCTATTCTCTATATAGTATACCCTACTTCCTATATAGTACACCCAGTGGGTTCTGGTCAACAGTAGTAGACTGTATAAGGAATATGGGTGCCATTTAAAGGGATAGTACACCCAAATTACAAAATGACACATTGGCTATCTTATCTTGTAACCAGTCTATGGACATGTTATGATAGAAATCCGTGCTTTGGTTTTAATTCCCTGGCACTGTTTCCAAATGCTAAGGTTTATCACGTGGTACAAATTATTATTATTTTCATTTTTACCAGGCAAGTCAGTTAATAAGAACTAATTCCTATTTACAATGACGGTCTACCCCTGCCAAACCTGGACGACGCTGGGGCCAATTGTGTGCCGCCCTTTGGGACTCCCAATCACGGCCGGATGTGATACAGCCTGGATTCCAAACAGGGACTGTAGTGACACCTCTTGCACTGAGATACAGTGCCTTCAGACCACGGCGCCACTCAGGAGCCCAAATACCATTTAGGTCCTAGTAACGATATTAGAATTTTTCACTCATCATGTTAAATCCCCTGGAAGTATGTAAAATAGATTTTTGAAGCTCAACAAAGTTACGTATAGATGATATGAAAATGATGCGTGAAAAATGCTAACATCAGTACCAGGACTTGTAAGGATTTGTGCCGAAAATGTTCAAAAATAAATAGCATTTGGAAACTAAACCAAAGCATGGATTTCTGTCAAACCTTGTCCCCAGACTGCTTACAGAGTAAGAAAACCATTATGTAATTTTGGAATTTGGGTGAACTCTTAGTTTAAGACACATTTAATGACAACAGATGTTGGTATACCAACGTGTGACCTAGAAACAATGTTGACAACGTTCTCATTCTTTGGGAACAGATGAATAGTCTTCACAGAGGTTATGCCACTCAATGTGGGCCAACCAAACTGTAGAACAATCACTCTGGATCTGTCATCTGCATTACAAAGTGGTTGAGAAGTCACTCTTGGTACATATTCACCTTTCCTTCTTTCCTCCCTCCTGGTTACCTTCCCTTACCTCCTTCCCGCACTTCTATTCCTCCTACCTGTAGCTTTAGTGTCTGGTGATTTTCTTTGGCTGCTTAAAAAGGCCTTTTTTGTTTTGTCAAATACCGCACAAATGTTATGATCCAAGCTAAACTCCTTGACTACCGGTTGACTCGGAGACGAAAACTATTGTTATTTTTGTTGCCGGCTTCGTAGTCACGGAAATGCTTGTTGAGCTCACCTGTGTTGATAAAGATGATGTATCATATTGTATTGTAGCTGTATTTAATGTTTGTACAAAACAAAAAGATATTTTCATGATTTTAAGTAAATGAAAAATATGTATTACTTTGAGTTTTTTTTGTATCGTTGCTGGGCAGCTTGAGGTGGCAAGGACAACTCCTGAAGATGTCTACGACTCAGAATGCATAAAGAAATGGTTTTATTTTTCCTGATATTGTGGGTGAGACCTGCTGACATACTGTATGGAAACTGTTTACAGATACCCAGAAACACAGCTGCACCAAAGGGAATTCCAGGTGTTTATTTTGCTTTCTTTACAGACTTCAGCAGAACACATCATCCAAGTACAGAACAATAACATTACAAATTCAGTCAGATGAGACGATATATTGTTACTCTTTCAAAACCTCACGTTAGACACTCATAGCCTGCCCTGCCGTGTGTAAATTCCCCAAGATTACAGCTACAAATCCAGGTGTCTTATTGATGTCAACAACATAATAGATTTTCCAACTATAAAATATAAAAGTGTTTACGCTAAACTAACTCCATTCTACCAGTGTGTGTCCCTTCTTACATTCACGATGCAGCCGTCCTCTAGATCTCAAACCCATTTCTCCATTGTGTGGAAATGTATCAACAGGCTCCGAATGAGATGAATGTAATGACGGTAGTCCAGGTGAGAATGGTAGTTGATATAACCCATGAAACCAATGAAGAAAGGAATAGGTTCCATTAAGCTCATCTCCTTCCAGCTGGTGTTGTGACTTTGCGTATTCATGAGAGGGGAAATTAGCCTAGCTGTAAACCACAGTGGGTCACTGAATAGAAATGAAGTCACTCCTGGTGGGTGACATATTGCACCTTGAGACATTAGATTTGGCAGACTGACTGTCTTTATTATGATAAAATGAGATATTTAATAGGTGATTCTTTATGTTCTACTATTGTACATTTTCAAGAGTTTTATGCATGTTGGCCCACACATTATATTTGTCAGTGGTGTCATGGACTAGCAGTCATGCATTATCTGTTTAGGAGTGATGAAGGTTCCATTTTCCAAAATGGCTGCCCAGAAAATGGAGTAGCACATCAAATACATTTTCTGGTAACATTACAAGGCTGAGTAATCAAATCAAATCAAAATGTATTTAGTCAACAATAGGTGTAGACTAACAGTAAATACCAGGTAATAACATGGCTATATACAGAGATCCAGGTAATAACATGTCTACATACAGGGAATACCAGGTAATAACATGGTTATATACAGTGAGTACCAGGTAATAACATGGTTATATACAGAGTATCAGGAATTAACATGTCTACATACAGGGAGTACCAGGTAATAACATGGCTATATACAGAGATCCAGGTAATAACACGTCTACATACAGTGAGTACCAGGTAATAACATGGTTATATACAGAGTATCAGGAATTAACATGTCTACATACAGGGAGTACCAGGTAATAACATGGCTATATACAGGGAGTACCAGGTAATAACATGGCTATATACAGGGAGTACCAGGTAATAACATGGCTATATACAGGGAGTACTAGGTAATAACATGGCTATATACAGGGAGTACCAGGTAATAACATGGCTATATAGAGGGAGTACCAGGTAATAACATGGTTATATACAGAGTATCAGAATTAACATGGCGTACCAGGTAATAACATGGCTATATACAGGGAGTACCAGGTAATAACATGGCTATATACAGGAGTACCAGGTAATAACATGGCTATATACAGGGAGTACCAGGTAATAACATGGCTATATACAGGGAGTACCAGGTAATAACATGGCTATATACAGGGAGTACCAGGTAATAACATGGCTATATACAGGAGTACCAGGTAATAACATGGCTATATACAGGAGTACCAGGTAATAACATGGCTATATACAGGAGTACCAGGTAATAACATGGCTATATACAGGGAGTACCAGGTAATAACATGGCTATATACAGGGAGTACCAGGTAATAACATGGCTATATACAGGGAGTACCAGGTAATAACATGGCTATATAGATGGAGTACCAGGTAATAACATGGCTATATACAGGGAGTACTAGGTAATAACATGGCTATATACATAGTACCAGCTGATAACATGGTTATATACAGGGAGTACCAGGTAATAACATGGCTGAGAAGTTGACTGAGAACACATTCTCATTTATAGCAAAGGCCTGGGGAATAGTTACAGGAGAGAGGAGGGGGATGAATGAGCCAATTGTAAGTTGGAGATGTTTTGGGTGGCCATGATGGTATGAATGCCAGATTGGAAATTTAACCAGGACACCAGGGTTAATACCCCTACCATTACATGCCATGGGATCTTTAGTGATCACAGAGAGTCAAGACACCCGTTTAATGTCCCATCCGAAAGACAGCACCCTACACAAAGCAATGTCCTGGGGCATTGGGATATTTTCTTTTAGACCAGAAGAAAGGGTGTATATCCTACTGGCCTATCCTATACAGGAAGTACCAGGTAATAACATGGCTAGATACAGGGAGTACCAGGTAATAACATGGCTATATACAGGGAGTAACAGGTAATAACATGGCTATATACAGGAAGTACCAGGTAATAACATGGCTATATACAGGAAGTACCAGGTAATAACATGGCTATATACAGGAAGTACCAGGTAATAACATGGCTATATACAGGAAGTACCAGGTAATAACATGGCTATATACAGGAAGTACCAGGTAATAACATGGCTACATACAGGAAGTACCAGGTAATAACATGGCTACATACAGGAAGTACCAGGTAATAACATGGCTACATACAGGGAGTAACAGTACCGATTTGATGTGCAGGGGTACGAGGTAGTTGAGGTAGCTATATGCATATAGGTAGGGGTAAAGTGACGAGGCAACAGGATAGATAATAGACAGAAGCAGCAGTATACTGTAGGTAGGGGTAAAGGATAGATAATGTAGGTAGGGGTAAAGGATAGATAATAGACAGTAACAGCAGTATACTGTAGGTAGGGGTAAAGGATAGATAATAAACACAAACAGCAGTATACTGTAGGTAGGGGTAAAGTGACTAGACAACAGGATAGATAATAAACAGTAACAGTAGTATACTGTAAGTAGGGGTAAAGTGACTAGACAACAGGATCGATAATAGACAGTAACAGCAGTATACTGTAGGTAGGGGTAAAGGATAGATAATAGACAGTAACAGCAGTATACTGTAGGTAGGGGTAAAGGATAGATAATAGACAGTAACAGCAGTATACTGTAGGTAGCGGTAAAGTGACTAGACTACAGGATAGATAGTAGACAGTAACAGCAGTGTATGTGATGAGTGTGGCGTCAGTATGTGTGCATGTTATTCACATTTGTTTGGGCATATGTAGTGTGTGTGTGTTGAGGTGTCAGTGTAAGTATGTGTGAGTGTGTGGGTAAAATTCTGTGTGTGGGTGGAGTCTAGTGTGAGGGGTAGAGTAGAGTGTGGGGTAGAGTCCAGTGTGAGGGGTAGAGTAGAGTGTGGGGTAGAGTCCAGTGTGTGGGGTAGAGTCCAGTGTGAGGGGTAGAGTCCAGTCCAGTGTGAGGGGTAGAGTAGAGTGTGGGGTAGAGTCCAGTGTGTGGGGTAGAGTCCAGTGTGTTGGGTAGAGTCCAGTGTAAGGGGTAGAGTCCAGTGTGAGGGTAGAGTCCAGTGTGAGGGGTAGAGTCCAGTGTGGGGGTAGAGTCCAGTGTGAGGGGTAGAGTAGAGTGTGGGGTAGAGTCCAGTGTGTGGGGTAGAGTCCAGTGTGTAGAGTCCAGTGTGGGGGTAGAGTCCAGTGTGAGGGGTAGAGTAGAGTGTGGGGTAGAGTCCAGTGTGTGGGGTAGAGTCCAGTGTAAGGGGTAGAGTCCAGTGTGAGGGTAGAGTCCAGTGTGAGGGGTAGAGTCCAGTGTGGGGGTAGAGTCCAGTAGAGTGTGGGGGTAGAGTCCAGTGTGTAGAGTCCAGTGTGTTGGGTAGAGTCCAGTGTAAGGGGTAGAGTCCAGTGTGAGGGTAGAGTCCAGTGGGTAGAGTCCAGTGTGGGGGGGGTAGAGTCCAGTGTGAGGGTAGAGTCCAGTGTGAGGGGTAGAGTCCAGTGTAGAGTCCAGTGTGGGTGGAGTCTAGTGAGGGGGGTAGAGTCCAGTGTGGGGTAGAGTCCAGTGTAAGGGGTAGAGTCCAGTGCGGGGGGTAGAGTCCAGTAGAGTCCAGTGTTTGGGGTAGAGTCCAGTGTAGAGTCCAGTCTGTGGGTAGAGTCCAGTGTGGGGGGTAGAGTCCAGTGGGTAGAGTCCAGTGTGTGTGGGGTAGAGTCCAGTGTAGAGTCCAGTGTGGGGGTAGAGTCCAGTGTGAGGGGTAGAGTCCAGTGTAGAGTCCAGTGTGGGGGTAGAGTCCAGTGTGTGGGTAGAGTCCAGTGTGGGGTAGAGTCCAGTGTGTGTCCATTGTGTGGGGAGTAGTGTGGGGGTAGAGTCCAGTGTAAGGGGTAGAGTCCAGTGTGGGGGTAGAGTCCAGTGTGAGGGGTAGAGTCCAGTGCGGGGGGTAGAGTCCAGTGTGGGTGGAGTAGTGTGGGGGTAGAGTCCAGTGTGGGGGGTAGAGTCCAGTGCGGGGGTAGAGTCCAGTGCGAGGGGTAGAGTCCAGTGTTTGGGGTAGAGTCCAGTGTGGGGTGTAGAGTCCAGTCTGTGGGTAGAGTCCAGTGTGGGGGTAGAGTCCAGTGTGTGGGGTAGAGTCCAGTGTGTGGGGTAGAGTCCAGTGTGGGGTAGAGTCCAGAGTCCAGTGTGTGGGGTAGAGTTCAGTGTGGGGGTAGAGTCCAGTGTGTGGGTAGAGTCCAGTATGGGGGTAGAGTCCAGTGTGGGGGTAGTCCAGTGTGAGGGGTAGAGTCCAGTGTGTGGGGTAGAGTCCAGTGTGGGGGTAGAGTCCAGTGTGGGGTAGAGTCCAGTGTGTAGAGTCCAGTGTGAGAGTCCAGAGTCCAGTGCGGGGGTAGAGTCCAGTGTGGGGTGTAGAGTCCAGTGTGTGGGTAGAGTCCAGTGTGGGGGTAGAGTCCAGTGTGTGTTGTAGAGTCCATTGTGTGGGGTAGAGTCTAGTGTGGGGGGTAGAGTCCAGTGTGGGGTGTAGTGTCCAGTGTGGGGTAGAGTCCAGTGTGGGGGTAGAGTCCAGTGTGAGGGGTACAGTCCAGTGCGGGGGGTAGAGTCCAGTGTGTTGGGTAGAGTCCAGTGTAAGGGGTAGAGTCCAGTGTGAGGGTAGAGTCCAGTGTGGGGTAGAGTCCAGTGTGGGGGTAGAGTCCAGTGTGAGGGGTAGAGTAGAGTGTGGGGTAGAGTCCAGTGTGAGGGGTAGAGTAGAGTGTGGGGTAGAGTCCAGTGTGTGGGGTAGAGTCCAGTGTGAGGGGTAGAGTCCAGTGTGGGGGTAGAGTCCAGTGTGAGGGGTAGAGTAGAGTGTGGGGTAGAGTCCAGTGTGTGGGGTAGAGTCCAGTGTGTTGGGTAGAGTCCAGTGTGTAGAGTCCAGTGTGGGGTAGAGTCCAGTGTGGGGGTAGAGTCCAATGTGTGGGGTAGAGTCCAGTGTGAGGGGTAGAGTAGAGTGTGGGGTAGAGTCCAGTGTGTGGGGTAGAGTCCAGTGTGTTGGGTAGAGTCCAGTGTAAGGGGTAGAGTCCAGTGTAGAGTCCAGTGGTAGAGTCCAGTGTGGGGGGGGTAGAGTCCAGTGTGGGGGTAGAGTCCAGTGTGAGGGTAGAGTCCAGTGTGTCCAGTGTGGGTAGAGTCAGTAGAGTCCAGTGGGGGTAGAGTCCAGTGTGGGTGGAGTCTAGTGAGGGGGTCCAGTCCAGTCCAGTGTGGGGTAGAGTCCAGTGTAGTCCAGGGGTAGAGTCCAGTGTGGGGGTAGAGTCCAGTGTGGGGGTAGAGTCCAGTGTGTGGGGTCCAGAGTTCCAGTGTGGGGGTAGAGTCCAGTGTGTGGGTAGAGTCCAGTATGGGGGTAGAGTCCAGTGTGGGGGTATAGTCCAGTGTGAGGGGTAGAGTCCAGTGTGTGGGGTAGAGTCCAGTGTGGGGGGTCCAGTGTGTGGGTAGAGTCCAGTGTGGGGGTAGAGTCCAGTGTGGCGGGGGGTAGAGTCCAGTGTGGGGGTAGAGTCCAGTAGAGTCCAGTGTGGGGGGTAGAGTCCAGTGTGTGGGGTAGAGTCCATTGTGTGGGTAGAGTCTAGTGTGGGGGGTAGAGTCCAGTGTGGGGTGTAGAGTCCAGTGTGGGGGTAGAGTCCAGTGTGTGTGGGGTAGAGTTCAGTGTGGGGGTAGAGTCCAGTGTGGGGTAGAGTCCAGTATGGGGGGTAGAGTCCAGTGTGGGGGTATAGTCCAGTGTGAGGGGTAGAGTCCAGTGTGTGGGGTAGAGTCCAGTGTGGGGTGTAGAGTCCAGTGTGTGGGGTAGAGTCCAGTGTGGCGGGTAGAGTCAGTGTGGGGGGTAGAGTCCAGTGGGGGGTAGAGTCCAGTGTGGGGTGTAGAGTCCAGTGTGTGGGTAGAGTCCAGTGTGGGGGTAGAGTCCAGTGTGTGGGGTAGAGTCCATTGTGTGGGTAGAGTCTAGTGTGGGGGGTAGAGTCCAGTGTGGGGTGTAGAGTCCAGTGTGTGGGTAGAGTCCAGTGTGGGGGTAGAGTCCAGTGTGGGGGTAGAGTCCAGTGTGTGTGCATAGAGTCAGTACAAGAGAGTTAGTTTTAAAAAAAGTGACAAAATGCAGGTTGTCCGGGTAGCCATTTGATAATCTATTTAGCAGTCTTGTTTAGCATCCTCATTGCTAGAAACTTTTCAGCCGTCCTGTTGGTTCCAGACTTGGTACAACGGTACTACTTGCCGTGTAGTAGCAGAGAGAACCGTTTATGGCTCGGGTGGCTGGTGTCTTGGTGATGAAGAGGTGTGCGGAAGGCTGTACGCATCTGTTAATGCAATAAACATTCTTTTGACACTTCGCCCAGGCTCCTGGCTCAGCCGTAGTTGGACATTTCAAAATCACTTTTTAAAAGTTATATGTCTCTTAGATAGAGATGAAGCTCAAGAGAGTAGGATACATGACTGTAAAGGGACCACAACTCTAAATCATAGTAGCAGGTGCAGGACGCTGTTGAAATATACATCCTCCTCAGACACTGAAAACCAGCATCATTTCTCTACATGACCTGCTTACTAAGACAGAATAGACTGTGGGTATGCAGGCTGCTCGCTCGTGAAATTCACAACTAGGTTACAAATCTTTTCTCAATTTATCATCACTAATTGCATTCCTTTGAAACCACCTTGTTTTTCAGTCCCGAAGCTACAAAGTCTGAAAGTACAGTATAATGGTATAATGGTACAGTATATGGTATAGTATAATATATAGTACAGTATAATAGATAGTATAATATAGTATAATCCTTTGAAACCACCTTGTTTTTCAGTCCCGAAGCTACAAAGTCTGAAAGTAAACGTGTTTTACCTCAACATAAAGGCACGTTTCCTCAAAAAGCTACAGTATAATGGTACAGTATATAGTATAGTATAATATATAGTACAGTATAATATATAGTACAGTATAATGGTACAGTATATAGTACATATAATGGTACAGTATAATGGTACAATATAATATATAGTACAGTATAATATATAGTACAATATATAGTACAGTATAATATATAGTACAGTATAATATATAGTACAATATATAGTACAGTATAATATATAGTACAGTATAATTTCTAGTACAATATATAGTACAGTATAATATATAGTACAGTATAATATATAGTACAATATATAGTACAGTATAATAAATAGTACAATATATAGTACAGTATATTGTAAAGTATATTGATACAGTATATAGTACATATATTGGTACAGTATTTAGTATAGTATAATATATAGTACAGTATAATATATAGTACAGTATAATAAATAGTACAATATATAGTACAGTATATTGTAAAGTATATTGATACAGTATATAGTACATATATTGGTACAGTATATAGTATAGTATAATATATAGTACAGTATAATAAATAGTACAATATATAGTACAGTATATTGTAAAGTATATTGATACAGTATATAGTACATATATTGGTACTGTATATTGTATAGTATAATATATAGTACAGTATAATATATAGTACAGTATAATAAATAGTACAATATATAGTACAGTATATTGTAAAGTATATTGATACAGTATATAGTACATATAATGGTACAGTATATAGTATAGTATAATATATAGTACAGTATAATAAATAGTACAATATATAGTACAGTATATTGTAAAGTATATTGTATAGTATAATATATAGTACAGTATAATATATAGTACAGTATAATAAATAGTACAATATATAGTACAGTATATTGTAAAGTATATTGATACAGTATATAGTACATATATTGGTACAGTATATTGTATAGTATAATATATAGTACAGTATAATATATAGTACAGTATAATAAAAAGTACAATATATAGTACAGTATATTGTAAAGTATATTGATACAGTATATACTACATATAATGGTACAGTATATAGTATAGTATAATATATAGTATAGTATAATATATAGTACAGTATAATAAATAGTACAATATATAGTACAGTATATTGTAAAGTATAATAATACAGTATATAGTACAGTATAATGGCACAGTATATGGTACAGTATATAGTTTGGCTGACTGGCTGGCTAGTTATGGGTTATCATCAAAGTGTTCACAGAATTCTAATAAAATGTCTATTGTGGCTTCGTTCCAAGGGCACTGTATAGGGAAAAGGGTACCATTTGAAACGAAACCCCAATAGTCCTTTCAATTGACGTTTGTGCACTTTAACAATGCTGTATTTAATGCGCTATGAGCTTACGGTACACCGTGGGTGGTCGAGAATTGTTACCATGTTACAGTAGATGGGTAGGTAACACTGGGACAGGGAGGAAAGAAACACCTAGGGATTTAGCTAGCTAGCTAGCTGGCTGGCGGTGTTCTACGTCCCCAGAGACACAGCAGCCGTTAGCAGAGACGGACTGGTCAAAAGGGCAATTCTGTCAGATGCCATATGGGCCGGTCCATCTTTAGCTCGTTGGGACCTGTCAATATTCGGGAGTTTTGTGCAAAAAATTATCATCATTTGGCTAGTTATAGAAGAAATAAATGGGACAGTGGGGGCCACAAGGGGGGGGAAACGGGCCTGTGTATATTAAGGCCAGAGCCGGTTTCTGGTCCCAGTCTGTCCCTGGCAGTGAGTGGTATCTTGGTGCTTCCTTTCCCTTTACACTTGAGAAGAGAGGGTATTAGTGAGGACGTTCTTAGACATGAGCAGCCTACGTAGACACACACAACACACACACACACACACACACACACACACACACACACACACACACACACACACACACACACACACACACACACACACACACACACACACACACACACACACACACACACACACACAGACACGGTGTAGCCTAGTCTTTGGGTTCTGTCCCTGTCAGCATTGGTCGGTTGCACCCATACGAGAGAGAGACCCTTATATAACACGTCCACAGCAGACCTGGGTTCAGATACTATTCAAAATACTATTCAAATACTCTGAGTGTTTGTTTTAACCTGCCTGGAGTGCCAGGTGGATGGGGTTTGTAGTTGTTTGTTTTAGCCTGCCTGGAGTGCCAGGTGGATGGGGTTTGTAGTTGTTTGTTTTAGCCTGCCTGGAGTGCCAGGTGGATGGGGTTTGTAGTTGTTTGTTTTAGCCTGCCTGGAGTGCCAGGTGGATGGGGTTTGTAGTTGTTTGTTTTAACCTGCCTGGAGTGCCAGGTGGATGGGGTTTGTAGTTGTTTGTTTTAGCCTGCCTGGAGTGCCAGGTGGATGGGGTTTGTAGTTTTCCAGTTATTCTATTGGTTCTACTTTTGGTCAATACTAGTGCACTCTATAGGGAATACGGAGCCATTTGGGACTCACTCCTGGTGTTCTGTATCTGGGAAACAACATGCTCAGCAGCTGCCAGGTGGAAACTGGGAGGTTCATCTTATTAGCGATACAATATCCATATTCAATTCAGCACAGCAGCAGCTTCCCTGTCTGTCTGCAAAACACCAGACGTGTTCTGTACTTGCAAAACACCAGTTAGTATTGGTAGGGCACGGGGAGTGAGAGTAAGCTAGACTTTCTCAACTCTTTCTGTGTTTTTAAGTTAAGTTGTTATTGAAAATTGCGCTCATCCATAATAAGGTACTGCTTAGTCCCCTTGGTTCACATTTGAGGGGGGAAGTACTTTCTCCCCCAAATTCAGAGGATTATTTAAATATTAATAATGTTTATTCTAGAAAGGGGAGGCAAAATGACTTACTAATTCAAAATGTTTTCTTCAGGCTGGTTTTAGAAATGTGTGTTTCCATCAGCCGTGTATTTTGAGAGTTTTTTGAGGATCCCTGAACAAAGGCTGTGGATCTCAGTTCAGCTCAGGCTTTAGCTCAGCGGGCTAACACAGTCCTATGATGCACCAAAGACCTCGGTTTGAACCCAGCTGGTCACATGTACACAGTGATTTGTTGTACACAATGATTTGTTGCGTGAAGTCGCTAGTCAGCAAAAACAGCCCAGCTCTGTAACTCTAGGAAGGTCGTCTATACTTCTCCTTGACCTCAATCACTACATAGGCTTGAGTTACTAGCATCTCTGTCACATCTCTGTTGCAGTAGTTGCCAATACACAGGACGTATAATACCTGGTGTGGTACCTCACTAGAAGATGTGTATTACCTGCTACAGTATCTCACTAGAAGATGTATATTACCTGCTATGGTACCTCACTAGAAGTTGTATATTACCTGCTATGGTACCTCACTAGAAGATGTATATTACCTGGTGTGGTACCTCACTAGAAGATGTATATTACCTGCTATGGTACCTCACTAGATGATGTGTATTACCTGCTACAGTATCTCACTAGAAGTTGTATATTACCTGCTATGGTACCTGTCACGCCCTGGTCAAAGTATTTTGTGTTCATCTTTATGTATTTGGTCAGGCCAGGGTGTGGCATGGGGTTTTTGTAATTGTGGTGTGTTTGTCTTGGGGTTTTGGTGGTGGTATTGGGATTGTAGCTTAGTGGGTTGTCTAGCAAAGTCTATGGCTGTCTGGAGTGGTTCTCAATCAGAGGCAGATGCTTATCGTTGTCTCTGATTGGGAACCATATTTAAGCAGCCATATTCTTTGAGTTTGTCGTGGGTGATTGTCCTTAGTGTCCTATGTGTACTCGTTGTTAGTTTGCACCAGATAGGCTGTTTCGGTTTCGTTTATTGTTTTTTGTAAGTTCGTATTTTTTTGTTATATTAAACATGGATCGCAATCGACACGCTGCAGTTTGGTCCGACTCTCTTTCATCACCACTAGAAAACCGTTACAGAATCACCCACCACCAACGGACCAAGCGGCGTGTCAACAGGCAGGAGCAGCCGTATAAAAGGAGATGCTCACCAAGGATTTCTGGTCATGGGAGGAGATCTTCGACGGGAGAGGACCCTGGGCTAAACCAGGGGACCTGCTACAGTACCTCACTGTGTGTAGCCGCCCAAAGGAGCAACAGGAGAAGAGGCAACAGAGGCAACAGCAGCAGGAGCAGCAGCAGCTACAGTGGGAGAGGTTGCACCACCTGGAGTTATGGACATGGGAGGAGGAATTGGACGGTAAAGGACCCTGGAATGAGCCTGAGATTATTGTCGCCCCAAAGCCGAGCTGGAGGCAGCAAAAGCAGAGAGGCGGCATTATGAGGAGCTAGCACGGCAGAGCGGATGGAAGCCCGAGAGTCAGCCCCAAAAATTTCTTGGGGCTTACAGGAGTATGGCTATGCCAGGTAGGAGACCTGCGCAAACTCCCTGTGCTTACCGGGGGCTGAGAGACCGGGCAGGCACCGTGTTATGCTGTGGAGCGCACGGTGTCTCCAGTGCGGGTGCACAGCCCGGTTCTAGAAGGTATATTCCAGCTCCGCGTATCGGCCGGGCTAGATTGAGCTGTCGAGCCAAATGCCATGAAGCCGGCTCTACGCATCTGGTCCCCAGTGCGTCTCCTTGGGCCGGCTTACATGGCACCAGCCTTGCGCTCGGTGTCTCCGGTTCGCCTGCATAGCCCAGTGCAGGCTATTCCACCTCGCCGCACTGGCAGGGTGGTACCTAGAAGAGCATTCAACCAGGTAAGGTTGGGCAGGCTCGGTGCTCAAGAGCTCCAGTGCGCCTGCACGGTCCGGTCTATCCAGTACCACCTCCACACCCCAGCCCTCCGGTAGCAGCTCCCCGCACCAGGCTTCCTGTGCGTGTCCTCGGTCCAGTACCACCAGTACCAGCACCACGCATCAGGCCTACAGTGCGCCTCGCCTCTCCAGAAGCTGTCGGAGCCTTTCTCCTCTCCTGCGCTGCCGAAGTCTCCCGCCTATCTAGCGCTGTCGGAGCTTTCCTCATCTCCAGCGCTGCCGGAGTCTCCCGCCTGTTCAGCGCAGCCAGAGCTGCCAGTCTGCATGAAGCAGCCAGAGCTGTCAGTCTACATGAAGCAGCCCGCGCTGCCAGTCTGCATGAAGCAGCCAGTCTACATGGAGCAGCCAGAACTGTCAGTCCGCATGGAGCAGCCAGAGCTGTCAGTCCGCATGGAGCAGCCAGAGCTGTCAGTCCGCATGGAGCAGCCAGAGCTGTCAGTCCGCATGGAGCAGCCAGAGCTGTCAGTCCGCATGGAGCAGCCAGAGCTGTCAGTCTACATGAAGCAGCCCGAGCTGCCAGTCTGCATGAAGCAGTCAGTCTACATGGAGCAGCCAGAGCTGTCAGTCCGCATGGAGCAGCCAGAGCTGTCAGTCTACATGAAGCAGCCCGAGCTGCCAGTCTGCATGAAGCAGCCAGTCTACATGGAGCAGCCAGAGCTGTCAGTCTGCATGAAGCAGCCAGAGATGTCAGTCTGCATAGAGCAGCCAGTCTGCATGGAGCAGCCAGTCTGCATGGAGCTGCCAGTCTGCATGGAGCTGCCAGTCTGCCGGAGCTGCCAGTCTGCACTAGAAGCTGTCAGTCTGCACGGAGCTGTCAGTCTGCACGGAGCTGTCAGTCTGTATGTAGGAGCTGCCAGTCTGCAAGAAGCTGCCAGTCAGCACGGAGCCGCCAGAGCGGTCAGTCTGTAAGAAGCCGCCAGAGCTGTCAGCCTATATGGGGCAGCTAGTGCCGCCAGTCTGCCCAGCGCCGCCAGTGCCCCCAGTCTGCCCAGCGCCGCCAGTCTGTCCAGCGTCGCCAGTCTGCCCAGCGATCGCCAGTCTGCCCAGCGATCGCCAGTCTGCCCAGCGTCGCCAGTCTGCCCAGCACCGCCAGTCTGCCCAGCACCGCCAGTCTGCCCAGCGCCGCCAGTCTGCCCAGAAGATGTACCAGTCTGCCCAGCGCCGCCAGTCTGCCCAGCGATGCCAGTCTGCCCAGCGCCGCCAGTCTGCCCAGCATCGCCAGTCTGCCCAGCGCCGCCAGTCTGCCCAGCGCCGCCAGATCTGCCAGTCTGCCCAGCGCCGCCAGATCTGCCAGTCAGCCAGACTCTTCCAGATCTGCCAGTCAACCAGACTCTTCCAGATCTGCCAGTCAGCCAGACTCTTCCAGATCTGCCAGTCAGCCAGACTCTTCCAGATCTGCCAGTCAGCCAGACCCTTCCAGATCTGCCAGTCAACCAGACTCTTCCAGATCTGCCAGTCAACCAGACTCTTCCAGATCTGCCAGTCAACCAGACTCTTCCAGATCTGCCAGTCAGCCAGGATCTGCCAGTCAGCCAGGATCTGCCAGTCAGCCAGGATCTGCTGAGACCACCAGCCAGCCAGGAGCTGGTAGATCTATTTACCGGCCTGAGCTTACCTCTCACTCCTGAGCTTACCCTCTCACTCCTGAGCTTCCTCTCACTCCTGAGCTTCCTCTCACTCCTGAGCTTCCTCTCACTCCTGAGCTTCCTCTCACTCCTGAGCTTCCTCTCACTCCTGAGCTTTCTCTCACTCCTGAGCTTTCTCTCACTCCCGAGCTTCCCCTCAGTCCCGAGCTGCCTCGGTCCCGAGCTGTCCTTCAGTCCCGATCTGCCTCCTCAGTCCAGTGGGGTTCTGGGTGAGGACTACTAGGCCATGGTCGGCGGCGGTAGGGTGGACTATCCAGGGACGAAGGGAGAGGGGACTAGAAGACATTAAAGGAGTGGGGTCCACGTACCCGCGCCTAGGATGCCGCCACCATGGACAGACGCCCACCCGGACCCTCCCTATTGTTTTGAGGTGGTACCTCACTAGAAGATGTATAGTCCGCACCTTAGGGGGTTCTGTCACGCCCTGGTCAAAGTATTTTGTGTTCATCTTTATGTATTTGGTCAGGCCAGGGTGTGGCATGGGGTTTTGTAATTGTGGTGTGTTTGTCTTGGGGTTTTGGTGGTGGTATTGGGATTGTAGCTTAGTGGGTTGTCTCAGCAAAGTCTATGGCTGTCTGGAGTGGTTCTCAATCAGAGGCAGATGCTTATCGTTGTCTCTGATTGGGAACCATATTTAGAAGCAGCCATATTCTTTGAGTTTGTCGTGGGTGATTGTCCTTAGTGTCCTATGTGTACTCGTTGTTAGTTTGCACCAGATAGGCTGTTTCGGTTTCGTTTATTGTTTTTTGTAAGTTCGTGTTTTTTTTGTTATATTAAACATGGATGTATAATCGACACGCTGCAGTTTGGTCCGACTCTCTTTCATCACCACTAGAAAACCGTTACAGTACCTCACTAGAAGATGTATAATACCTGGTGTGGTACCTCACTAGAAGATGTATAATACCTGGTGTGGTACCTCACTAGAAGTTGTATATTACCTGCTACAGTATCTCACTAGAAGTTGTATATTACCTGCTATGGTACCTCACTAGAAGATGTATAATACCTGGTGTGGTACCTCACTAGAAGATGTATAATACCCGGTGTGGTACCTCACTAGAAGATGTATATTACCTGGTGTGGTACCTCACTAGAAGATGTATATTACCTGGTGTGGTACCTCACTAGAAGATGTATATTACCTGGTGTGGTACCTCACTAGAAGATGTATATTACCTGGTGTGGTACCTCACTAGAAGATGTATAATACCCGGTGTGGTACCTCACTAGAAGATGTATAATACCTGGTGTGGTACCTCACTAGAAGATGTATAATACCTGGTGTGGTACCTCACTAGAAGATGTATATTACCTGGTGTGGTACCTCACTAGAAGATGTTTAATACCTGGTGTGGTACCTCACTAGAAGATGTATATTACCTGGTGGTACCTCACTAGAAGATGTATATTACCTGGTGTGGTACCTCACTAGAAGATGTATAATACCTGGTGTGGTACCTCACTAGAAGATGTATAATACCTGGTGTGGTACCTCACTAGAAGATGTATAATACCCGGTGTGGTACCTCACTAGAAGATGTATAATACCCGGTGTGGTACCTCACTAGAAGATGTGTATTACCTACTACAGTATCTCACTAGAAGTTGTGTATTACCTGCTATGGTACCTCACTAGAAGATGTATATTACCTGGTATGGTACCTCACTAGAAGATGTATATTACCTGGTGTGGTACCTCACTAGAAGATGTATATTACCTGGTGTGGTACCTCACTAGAAGATGTATAATACCTGGTGTGGTACCTCACTAGAAGATGTATAATACCTGGTGTGGTACCTCACTAGAAGATGTATAATACCTGGTGTGGTACCTCACTAGAAGATGTATAATACCCGGTGTGGTACCTCACTAGAAGATGTATATTACCTGGTGTGGTACCTCACTAGAAGATGTATATTACCTGGTGTGGTACCTCACTAGAAGATGTATAATACCCGGTGTGGTACCTCACTAGAAGATGTATAATACCTGGTGTGGTACCTCACTAGAAGATGTATAATACCTGGTGTGGTACCTCACTAGAAGATGTATAATACCCGGTGTGGTACCTCACTAGAAGATGTATAATACCTGGTGTGGTACCTCACTAGAAGATGTATATTACCTGGTGTGGTACCTCACTAGAAGATGTATAATACCTGGTGTGGTACCTCACTAGAAGATGTATATTACCTGGTGTGGTACCTCACTAGAAGATGTATAATACCTGGTGTGGTACCTCCCAAGAAGATGTATAATACCTGGTGTGGTACCTCACTAGAAGATGTATAATACCTGGTGTGGTACCTCACTAGAAGATGTATAATACCTGGTGTGGTACCTCACTAGAAGATGTATAATACCTGGTGTGGTACCTCCCAAGAAGATGTATAATACCCGGTGTGGTACCTCACTAGAAGATGTATAATACCTGGTGTGGTACCTCACTAGAAGATGTATAATACCTGGTGTGGTACCTCACTAGAAGATGTATAATACCTGGTGTGGTACCTCACTAGAAGATGTATAATACCTGGTGTGGTACCTCACTAGAAGATGTATAATACCTGGTGTGGTACCTCACTAGAAGATGTATAATACCTGGTGTGGTACCTCACTAGAAGATGTATATTACCTGGTGTGGTACCTCACTAGAAGATGTATATTACCTGGTGTGGTACCTCACTAGAAGATGTATAATACCTGGTGTGGTACCTCACTAGAAGATGTATAATACCTGGTGTGGTACCTCACTAGAAGATGTATATTACCTGGTGTGGTACCTCACTAGAAGATGTATAATACCTGGTGTGGTACCTCCCAAGAAGATGTATAATACCTGGTGTGGTACCTCACTAGAAGATGTATAATACCTGGTGTGGTACCTCACTAGAAGATGTATAATACCCGGTGTGGTACCTCACTAGAAGATGTATATTACCTACTACAGTATCTCACTAGAAGTTGTATATTACCTGGTGTGGTACCTCACTAGAAGATGTATAATACCTGGTGTGGTACCTCACTAGAAGATGTATAATACCTGGTGTGGTACCTCACTAGAAGATGTATAATACCCGGTGTGGTACCTCACTAGAAGATGTATAATACCTGGTGTGGTACCTCACTAGAAGATGTATGTTACCCGGTGTGGTCAGTGGTGTATTATAGTTTTGCGGGGTCTCTCCCCAAGGTATGAGCAAGGCCCCCCCCCCTCCAAAAAAATTATATATATATATTACACATTTTGCCATGAGGCTGAGAGAAAATGTTGCTGTTTTAGATCTCATACAGTACATTACTCTTAATATTAACAACATTTGAAGTATATATTTTGATATACCAAAATATCACCATGTAAAGGAACTACCTCGTAATTTTGTTTTAAAAAATAAATATATATATGAATATTGTCGTAAGATGCAACAAACTGGATTCATGTCAACTTTGTCAGACACCATAAAATGTATTTGTTTAATGGCCTTCAAGTATTTAATGGACTTTAATTCTAACATTAGATTATTCAAATATTTAACACAATATTTAATATATTTCATTATTCACTTTAAAATTCCCAATAAAAACATAACCATTCTATCAGATCTTTCAGCTCTGATGGAGTTTACGTTTTACGAAGTTGACAAAAAGATAAGAATTTATCTTCATTAAAGTGGTATACACAGTAGCAATTTAGTTTTTCCTCAGTTGATTTATGACTCTAAAACCTAATGAAATGTAACATATTTGAACCAACATGAATATACTATCTTAATCTATCAGGGAGATGGAGTTGACAGATTATGGTTGTCACCATGGTGATTCCGATATTGTTAATTCTTTCAAAAGTAGAGAACTTTACAGACCATTAGTGGTTTTGTTGTACTACATGTAATGAGGATATGAATAAGGGGTCCTTAAGGATATAGCTGTCCCTGCTCATTCCTGATTCATTTAGGATTTTAGACAAATCTGACAGAGTGGACCAAATCTCCGGACACATCTTTTAGGAATCACAGTTTTAAGAGAAATATGATTTCACATATGTCACATAGGGCTATTGCAAGAAACTACATATTATTTGTTTTATTGTAAATTATTGCATTTTTAAATTGCTCCGGACAAAGGCATTTGCAGGCATAAAGCCGACATGAAAATTGAATAATTTTGCTTATAAAATTCACCTAAATAAAAATGTTCAGGTTAAATAATGCAACAAAATTTCAACAATAAAAATAAAGTTTCCCGGCCAGGCAAGGATGTTCCCGACTTTCAAGAATAAGACAAAGACTGGTAATTAAGGTGTTCCACTATTTAAACGTTTTAAAAATGACAAGTTTTTATTTTTTTATTCAAATTTATTTAACCAGGACAAAGACTGGTGTGTAATTAAGATGTTCCACAAGGACAAAACTGGTGTGTAATTAAGATGTTCCACTAGAACAAATCAATAAATGCTGCCATAAGGGACTTCTTCTCTCTCTCTCTGTTGGGTGAGCACACCTATTCCCTATGTAGTGCACTATTTTAGTCCAGGACCCAATGGCACCCTATTCCCTATGTAGTGCACTACTTTTGGCCCAAGCCTCAAGTTTATTTAGACATTTATTTCAGATTTGCATAGAGTTATTATGTTTGACTATGTAATGGGGTTAATTAAAGAACACAAACACAATAGCCCCCAACCCAAACACCACCTCCACACACATCATGTTGTCCTTCCTGCCCATCATTGGAATAGGCGGTTGGTTCATAATCGATCTGTCCTCTCCACTCCAGAACAGTAGAGAGATTTTAGTAAATCCTGTCCATTAACACTTCAACACATCAGGAACAGCACTTATGTTGGGCTGGGAGGGTTACGACACGCAAAACCATCAAGCCACCATCAGCTGGCTCAGCACTGCAAGGACGCTAAGGGGGCCACTGACCCCTCGAGGACACAGGGTTTCTGGAACACCTGGGCGGCTGGAGACTGGCACAGAGAAATAAGAAACAATAAGAAGAACAAGATAATTGGGGTCTAATATATTCCAGATGCACTCCAAATTTTCAAAGAATCGTACTTCAAAAAGGCATAATAAAAAAATTAAAAAACATGATAAAACAGTTTGCTCGTGTTCATAAACCAATCTGATGCACCTCAAGGACACAGAGGACGTCTGAACTGGCTGTTAGCCAGAGATCACAATATTATATTTATAATGTTCAACAATCAATGGGTAAATCAGTAGGACTATTTCTCATTGATTGAAATTGTCACATCTACTCCCTCTCCTCTCCTCCGGCGTTGCCCGGTTTACTAACCACCGGCCCTGGCTACACATCATTACGCACACCTGGGCCTCATCATTACACACACCTGGGCCTCATCATTACGCACACCTGGGCATCATCATTACGCGCTTGATCATCAGACACACCTGGACTCTATCATTTTCCTGATTGCTCCCCATATATATATATATATATATATATATATATATATATGTATAGCCCTGTGTACTTATTTCCAATCAGGCGCTGTTGGCTCTATTTCCTGTCCTGATGGTACGTTTGTGTTCTGTTAAACTCCCCAACTGTACCTGCTTCCTGACTCCCAGCTTCTTTGTAACAGAAATTGACCCTTGACTTGCCCAAAAAAAATCTTACAGAGAACGTACCTCTCATTTTCCAGTGGGTCCTATGAAAGGCTGCAATAAAACATCCCCGCACGTTCAGAAAGCAATCTGATGCCTCACCACCCCATCATCTCATCTGAACTCACACCAATCAATAAAACATCTGCCTTCCCCACATGTTTAGAAAGCAATCTGATGCCCCGCCCCCATCATCTCATCTCAACTCACACCAATCAATAAAACATCTGCCTTCCCCACATGTTTAGAAAGCAATCTGATGCCCCGCCCCGCCCCCCCATCATCTCATCTCAACTCACACCAATCAATAAAACATTTCACACGTTTAGAAAGCAATCTGATGCCCCCCCATCATCTCATCTCAACTGCAATCAATAAAACATCCCCACATGTTTAGAAAGCAATCTGATGCCCCGCCCCCATCATCTCATCTCAACTCACACCAATCAATAAAACATCTGCCTTCCCCACATGTTTAGAAAGCAATCTGATGCCCCGCCCCGCCCCCCATCATCTCATCTCAACTCACACCAATCAATAAAACATCCCCACACGTTTAGAAAGCAATCTGATGCCCCGCCCCCATCATCTCATCTCAACTCAACCAATCTAAAGCCTCCTCATCCGAATAGAACGCACACGAATTTCAAATAAAACTTTGATTTGAAATAATGATTAAAATAAACATTGATTTGATTTGACACACACTAGCAGCAATCAGCTGTGGTGTTACAGACTGTAACCATTCTCTACCATTCAGCATGACAGGATATAAAAGCTCTTGTCTACTTTCTCAATGTAAAACTAAGCAACGACTATCCTTCTAGTGCCAAAGAGCCTGAATTTCAAATCAACCCCAGTTGGGATTAGCATTTCCGCACCACAACCCCCCAGTAACTAACACCCTCTTGGAGACATGACAATTGCTGGATTAAACTGACGGTGTCCAGGCACCCATAAATAAAATATGCCATTCCCAGACACACGCACACATGCACACACATAGTGTTCCCTGAGCCAGTCTAGAATAAAACTGTTTATACTGATTGTAATCATGTTCTGGGAGGATGATGACGAGAGGAGCTAGCGCCTAGTGAGCACTGAGCTACAAACCAAACAAACAAACACAACGTTAAATTAACAAACTAACGTAAGGAAAAACTTTCACAGCCTTCTGAAGAGACACTTCAACAGTCATAATACGGATGTTCTTAGAGAATGACCTTGAGAGAGGGAGAGACAAAGAGAGACAGAGACAGAGACAGAGAGAGGGAGGAGAGGAGAGGAGAGGAGAGGAGAGGAGAGGAGAGGAGAGGAGAGGAGAGGAGAGGAGAGGAGAGGAGAGGAGAGGAGAGGAGAGGAGAGGAGAGGAGAGGAGAGGAGAGGAGAGGAGAGGAGAGGAGAGGAGAAGAGAGGAGAGGAGAGGAGAGGGAATGAAAAAGAGAGACAGAGAGAGAGAAAGAGAATGAAAGAGACAGAGAGAGAGAAAGAGACAGAAAGAGAGGGTGAAAGACACAGAGAGAGAGAGAGAAAGAGAGAATGAAAGAGAGACAGAGAGGAGAGAGAAAACCTAGAAGCATCTGCTTGTGTGGTACAGTAATTTGACTTAAAGTTCCATAACGACCATTAGCCCTGCATTTGCATGGTAGCTACAATTGAAGTAAACGCTCCATAAGCTCAATACGGACTCTATCAGCTCTATAAGGACTCTATCAGCGCTAGGGACTCTATCAGCTCCATA
>NC_056438.1:78975772-78987237 GCF_018296145.1 Oncorhynchus tshawytscha | reverse complement strand
TCACTAGAAGATGTATTACCTGCTACAGTACTCACTAGAAGATTATGTATATACCTGGTATGGTACCTCACTAGAAGATGTATACCTGGTATACCTGGTGTGGTACCTCACTAGAAGATGTATATTACCTGGTGTGGTACCTCACTAGAAGATGTATATTACCTGGTATGGTACCTCACTAGAAGATGTATATTACCTGGTGTGGTACCTCACTAGAAGATGTATATTACCTGGTGTGGTACCACTAGAAGATGTATAATACCTGGTGTGGTACCTCACTAGAAGATGTATATTACCTGGTGTGGTACCTCACTAGAAGATGTATATTACCTGGTGTGGTACCTCACTAGAAGATGTGTATTACCTGCTACAGTATCTCACTAGAAGTGTATAATACCTGGTACCTCACTAGAAGATGTATAATACCTGGTGTGGTACCTCACTAGAAGATGTATAATACCTGGTGTGGTACCTCACTAGAAGATGTATAATACCTGGTGTGGTACCTCACTAGAAGATGTATATTACCTGGTGTGGTACCTCACTAGAAGATGTATATTACCTGGTGTGGTACTACTGGTACCTCACTAGAAGATGTATATTACCTGCTATGGTACCTCACTAGAAGATGTATATTACCTGGTGTGGTACCTCACTAGAAGATGTATAATACCTGGTGTGGTACCTCACTAGAAGATGTATAATACCTGGTGTGGTACCTCACTAGAAGATGTATATTACCTGGTGTGGTACCTCACTAGAAGATGTATATTACCTGGTGTGGTACCTCACTAGAAGATGTATTACCTGCTACAGTATCTCACTAGGTGTATATTACCTGCTACCTCACTAGAAGATGTATATTACCTGGTGTGGTACCTCACTAGAAGATGTATAATACCTGGTGTGGTACCTCACTAGAAGATGTATAATACCTGGTGTGGTACCTCACTAGAAGATGTATAATATAATACCTGGTGTGGTACCTCACTAGAAGATGTATAATACCTGGTGTGGTACCTCACTAGAAGATGTATAATACCTGGTGTGGTACCTCACTAGAAGATGTATAATACCTGGTGTGGTACCTCACTAGAAGATGTATAATACCTGGTGTGGTACCTCACTAGAAGATGTATATTACCTGGTGTGGTACCTCACTAGAAGATGTATAATACCTGGTGTGGTACCTCACTAGAAGATGTATAATACCTGGTGTGGTACCTCACTAGAAGATGTATAATACCTGCTACAGTACCTCACTAGGATGTATAATACCTGGTACCTCACTAGAAGATGTATAATACCTGGTGTGGTACCTCACTAGAAGATGTATATTACCTGGTGTGGTACCTCACTAGAAGATGTATATTACCTGGTGTGGTACCTCACTAGAAGATGTATAATACCTGGTGTGGTACCTCACTAGAAGATGTATATTGTGGTACCTCACTAGAAGATGTATAATACCTGGTGTGGTACCTCACTAGAAGATGTATATTACCTGGTGTGGTACCTCACTAGAAGATGTATAATACCTGGTGTGGTACCTCACTAGAAGATGTATATTACCTGGTATGGTACCTCACTAGAAGATGTATATTACCTGGTATGGTACCTCACTAGAAGATGTATATTACCTGCTACAGTATCTCACTAGTACCTGCTCACTAGAAGATGTATAATACCTGGTGTGTACCTCACTAGAAGATGTATAATACCTGGTGTGGTACCTCACTAGAAGATGTATAATACCAGGTATGGTACCTCACTAGAAGATGTATATTACCTGGTGTGGTACCTCACTAGAAGATGTATATTACCTGGTACAGTACCTCACTAGAAGATGTATATTACCTGGTGTGGTACCACTAGAAGATGTATAATACCTGGTGTGGTACCTCACTAGAAGATGTATAATACCTGGTGTGGTACCTCACTAGAAGATGTATATTACCTGGTGTGGTACCTCACTAGAAGATGTATAATACCTGGTGTGGTACCTCACTAGAAGATGTATAATACCTGGTGTGGTACCTCACTAGAAGATGTATATTACCTGGTGTGGTACCTCACTAGAAGATGTATATTACCTGGTGTGGTACCTCACTAGAAGATGTATAATACCTGGTGTGGTACCTCACTAGAAGATGTATATTACCTGGTGTGGTACCTCACTAGAAGATGTATATTACCTGGTGTGGTACCTCACTAGAAGATGTATAATACCTGGTGTGGTACCTCACCTGGTATGGTACCTCACTAGATGATGTATAATACCTGGTGTGGTACCTCACTAGAAGATGTATATTACCTGGTGTGGTACCTCACTAGAAGATGTATAATACCTGGTGTGGTACCTCACTAGAAGATGTATATTACCTGCTATGGTACCTCACTAGAAGATGTATTACCTGCTACAGTATCTCACTAGATGATGTGCTATGTACCTCACTAGAAGATGTATATTACCTGCTACAGTATCTCACTAGAAGTTGTATATTACCTGCTATGAAGTACCTGCTATGGTACACTAGAAGATGTATATTACCTGCTGTGGTACCTCACTAGAAGATGTATATTACCTGGTGTGGTACCTCACTAGAAGATGTATAATACCTGGTCACTAGTGGTACCTGGTGTGGTACACTAGAAGATGTATATTACCTGGTGTGGTACCTCACTAGAAGATGTATATTACCTGGTATGGTACCTCACTAGAAGATGTATAATACCTGGTGTGGTACCTCACTAGAAGATGTATAATACCTGGTGTGGTACCTCACTAGATGATGTATAATACCTGCTATGGTACCTCACTAGAAGATGTATAATACCTGGTGTGGTACCTCACTAGAAGATGTATAATACCTGGTGTGGTACCTCACTAGAAGATGTATAATACCTGCTACAGTATCTCACTAGAAGATGTGTATTACCTGCTATGGTACCTCACTAGATGATGTGTATTACCTGCTACAGTATCTCACTAGAAGTTGTATAATACCTGGTGTGGTACCTCACTAGAAGATGTATATTACCTGCTATGGTACCTCACTAGAAGATGTATATTACCTGGTGTGGTACCTCACTAGAAGATGTATATTACCTGGTGTGGTACCTCACTAGAAGATGTATATTACCTGCTATGGTACCTCACTAGAAGATGTATATTACCTGGTGTGGTACCTCACTAGAAGATGTATATTACCTGGTGTGGTACCTCACTAGAAGATGTATAATACCTGGTGTGGTACCTCACTAGAAGATGTATATTACCTGCTACAGTATCTCACTAGAAGATGTATAATACCTGGTGTGGTACCTCACTAGAAGATGTATAATACCTGGTGTGGTACCTCACTAGAAGATGTATAATACCTGGTGTGGTACCTCACTAGAAGATGTATAATACCTGGTGTGGTACCTCACTAGAAGATGTATAATACCTGGTGTGGTACCTCACTAGAAGATGTATAATACCTGGTGTGGTACCTCACTAGAAGATGTATAATACCTGGTGTGGTACCTCACTAGAAGATGTATAATACCTGCTATGGTACCTCACTAGAAGATGTATAATACCTGCTATGGTACCTCACTAGAAGATGTATAATACCTGGTGTGGTACCTCACTAGAAGATGTATAATACCTGGTGTGGTACCTCACTAGAAGATGTATATTACCTGGTGTGGTACCTCACTAGAAGATGTATAATACCTGGTGTGGTACCTCACTAGAAGATGTATAATACCTGGTGTGGTACCTCACTAGAAGATGTATAATACCTGGTGTGGTACCTCACTAGATGATGTATATTACCTGGTGTGGTACCTCACTAGAAGATGTATAATACCTGGTGTGGTACCTCACTAGATGATGTATATTACCTGGTGTGGTACCTCACTAGAAGATGTATATTACCTGGTGTGGTACCTCACTAGAAGATGTATATTACCTGGTATGGTACCTCACTAGAAGTTGTATATTACCTGCTATGGTACCTCACTAGAAGATGTATATTACCTGGTGTGGTACCTCACTAGAAGATGTATATTACCTGCTATGGTACCTCACTAGATGATGTGTATTACCTGCTACAGTATCTCACTAGAAGTTGTATATTACCTGCTATGGTACCTCACTAGAAGATGTATAATACCTGGTGTGGTACCTCACTAGAAGATGTATAATACCTGGTGTGGTACCTCACTAGAAGTTGTATATTACCTGCTACAGTATCTCACTAGAAGTTGTATAATACCTGGTGTGGTACCTCACTAGAAGATGTATATTACCTGGTGTGGTACCTCACTAGAAGATGTATAATACCTGGTGTGGTACCTCACTAGAAGATGTATATTACCTGGTATGGTACCTCACTAGAAGATGTATATTACCTGGTGTGGTACCTCACTAGAAGATGTATAATACCTGGTGTGGTACCTCACTAGAAGATGTATATTACCTGGTGTGGTACCTCACTAGAAGATGTATATTACCTGGTGTGGTACCTCACTAGAAGATGTATAATACCTGGTGTGGTACCTCACTAGAAGATGTATAATACCTGGTGTGGTACCTCACTAGAAGATGTATAATACCTGGTGTGGTACCTCACTAGAAGATGTATATTACCTGGTGTGGTACCTCACTAGAAGATGTATATTACCTGGTATGGTACCTCACTAGAAGATGTATAATACCTGGTGTGGTACCTCACTAGAAGATGTATAATACCTGGTGTGGTACCTCACTAGAAGATGTATAATACCTGCTATGGTACCTCACTAGAAGATGTATAATACCTGGTGTGGTACCTCACTAGAAGATGTATAATACCTGGTGTGGTACCTCACTAGAAGATATAATACCTGCTACAGTATCTCACTAGAAGATGTGTATTACCTGCTATGGTACCTCACTAGATGATGTGTATTACCTGCTACAGTATCTCACTAGAAGTTGTATAATACCTGGTGTGGTACCTCACTAGAAGATGTATATTACCTGCTATGGTACCTCACTAGAAGATGTATATTACCTGGTGTGGTACCTCACTAGAAGATGTATATTACCTGGTGTGGTACCTCACTAGAAGATGTATATTACCTGCTATGGTACCTCACTAGAAGATGTATATTACCTGGTGTGGTACCTCACTAGAAGATGTATATTACCTGGTGTGGTACCTCACTAGAAGATGTATAATACCTGGTGTGGTACCTCACTAGAAGATGTGTATTACCTGCACTAGAAGATGTATAATACCTGGTGTGGTACCTCACTAGAAGATGTATAATACCTGGTGTGGTACCTCACTAGAAGATGTATAATACCTGGTGTGGTACCTCACTAGAAGATGTATAATACCTGGTGTGGTACCTCACTAGAAGATGTATAATACCTGGTGTGGTACCTCACTAGAAGATGTATAATACCTGGTGTGGTACCTCACTAGAAGATGTATATTACCTGGTGTGGTACCTCACTAGAAGATGTATAATACCTGCTATGGTACCTCACTAGAAGATGTATAATACCTGCTATGGTACCTCACTAGAAGATGTATAATACCTGGTGTGGTACCTCACTAGAAGATGTATAATACCTGGTGTGGTACCTCACTAGAAGATGTATATTACCTGGTGTGGTACCTCACTAGAAGATGTATAATACCTGGTGTGGTACCTCACTAGAAGATGTATAATACCTGGTGTGGTACCTCACTAGAAGATGTATATTACCTGGTGTGGTACCTCACTAGATGATGTATATTACCTGGTGTGGTACCTCACTAGAAGATGTATAATACCTGGTGTGGTACCTCACTAGATGATGTATATTACCTGGTGTGGTACCTCACTAGAAGATGTATATTACCTGGTGTGGTACCTCACTAGAAGATGTATATTACCTGGTATGGTACCTCACTAGAAGATGTATATTACCTGGTGTGGTACCTCACTAGAAGATGTATATTACCTGGTGTGGTACCTCACTAGAAGATGTATATTACCTGCTATGGTACCTCACTAGAAGATGTATATTACCTGCTACAGTATCTCACTAGAAGATGTATATTACCTGGTGTGGTACCTCACTAGAAGATGTATAATACCTGGTGTGGTACCTCACTAGAAGATGTATAATACCTGGTGTGGTACCTCACTAGAAGATGTATATTACCTGGTGTGGTACCTCACTAGAAGATGTATAATACCTGGTGTGGTACCTCACTAGAAGATGTATATTACCTGGTGTGGTACCTCACTAGAAGATGTATAATACCTGGTGTGGTACCTCACTAGAAGATGTATATTACCTGGTGTGGTACCTCACTAGAAGATGTATATTACCTGGTATGGTACCTCACTAGAAGATGTATAATACCTGGTTTGGTACCTCACTAGAAGATGTATATTACCTGGTGTGGTACCTCACTAGAAGATGTATATTACCTGCTATGGTACCTCACTAGAAGATGTATAATACCTGGTATGGTACCTCACTAGAAGATGTATATTACCTGCTATGGTACCTCACTAGAAGATGTATAATACCTGGTATGGTACCTCACTAGAAGATGTATAATACCTGGTGTGGTACCTCACTAGAAGATGTATAATACCTGGTGTGGTACCTCACTAGAAGATGTATAATACCTGGTGTGGTACCTCACTAGAAGATGTATATTACCTGGTGTGGTACCTCACTAGAAGATGTATATTACCTGGTGTGGTACCTCACTAGAAGATGTATATTACCTGGTATGGTACCTCACTAGAAGATGTATATTACCTGGTGTGGTACCTCACTAGAAGATGCATAATACCTGGTGTGGTACCTCACTAGAAGATGTATATTACCTGGTGTGGTACCTCACTAGAAGATGTATATTACCTGGTGTGGTACCTCACTAGAAGATGTATAATACCTGGTGTGGTACCTCACTAGAAGATGTATAATACCTGGTATGGTACCTCACTAGAAGATGTATAATACCTGGTGTGGTACCTCACTAGAAGATGTATAATACCTGGTGTGGTACCTCACTAGAAGATGTATATTACCTGGTGTGGTACCTCACTAGAAGATGTATATTACCTGGTGTGGTACCTCACTAGAAGATGTATGTTACCTGGTGTGGTACCTCACTAGAAGATGTATGTTACCTGGTGTGGTACCTCACTAGAAGATGTATGTTACCTGGTGTGGTACCTCACTAGAAGATGTATGTTACCTGGTGTGGTACCTCACTAGAAGATGTATAATACCTGGTATGGTACCTCACTAGAAGATGTATGTTACCTGGTGTGGTCAGTGGTGTATTATAGTTTTGCGGGGTCTCTCCCCAAGGTATGAGCAAGGCCCCCCTCCAAAAATAATATATATATATTACACATTTTGCCATGAGGCTGAGAGAAAATGTTGCTGTTTTAGATCTCATACAGTACATTACTCTTAATATTAACAACATTTGAAGTATATATTTTGATATACCAAAATATCACCATGTAAAGGAACTACCTCGTAATTTTGTTTAAAAAATAAATATATATATGAATATTGTCGTAAGATGCAACAAACTGGATTCATGTCAACTTTGTCAGACACCATAAAATGTATTTGTTTAATGGCCTTCAAGTATTTAATGGACTTTAATTCTAACATTAGATTATTCAAATATTTAACACAATATTTAATATATTTCATTATTCACTTTAAAATTCCCAATAAAAACATAACCATTCTATCAGATCTTTCAGCTCTGATGGAGTTTACGTTTTACGAAGTTGACAAAAAGATAAGAATTTATCTTCATTAAAGTGGTATACACAGTAGCAATTTAGTTTTTCCTCAGTTGATTTATGACTCTAAAACCTAATGAAATGTAACATATTTGAACCAACATGAATATACTATCTTAATCTATCAGGGAGATGGAGTTGACAGATTATGGTTGTCACCATGGTGATTCCGATATTGTTAATTCTTTCAAAAGTAGAGAACTTTACAGACCATTAGTGGTTTTGTTGTACTACATGTAATGAGGATATGAATAAGGGGTCCTTAAGGATATAGCTGTCCCTGCTCATTCCTGATTCATTTAGGATTTTAGACAAATCTGACAGAGTGGACCAAATCTCCGGACACATCTTTTAGGAATCACAGTTTTAAGAGAAATATGATTTCACATATGTCACATAGGGCTATTGCAAGAAACTACATATTATTTGTTTTATTGTAAATTATTGCATTTTTAAATTGCTCCGGACAAAGGCATTTGCAGGCATAAAGCCGACATGAAAATTGAATAATTTTCGCTTATAAAATTCACCTAAATAAAAATGTTCAGGTTAAATAATGCAACAAAATTTCAACAATAAAAATAAAGTTTCCCGGCCAGGCAAGGATGTTCCCGACTTTCAAGAATAAGACAAAGACTGGTAATTAAGGTGTTCCACTATTTAAACGTTTTAAAAATGACAAGTTTTTATTTTTTTATTCAAATTTATTTAACCAGGACAAAGACTGGTGTGTAATTAAGATGTTCCACAAGGACAAAACTGGTGTGTAATTAAGATGTTCCACTAGAACAAATCAATAAATGCTGCCATAAGGGACTTCTTCTCTCTCTCTGTTGGGTGAGCACACCTATTCCCTATGTAGTGCACTATTTTAGTCCAGGACCCAATGGCACCCTATTCCTATGTAGTGCACTACTAGTGCACTCAAGTTTATTTAGACATTTATTTCAGATTTGCATAGAGTTATTATGTTTGACTATGTAATGGGGTTAATTAAAGAACACAAACACAATAGCCCCAACCCACACACCACCTCCACACACATCATGTTGTCCTTCCTGCCCATCATTGGAATAGGCGGCTGGTTCATAATCGATCTGTCCTCTCCACTCCAGAACAGTAGAGAGATTTTAGTAAATCCTGTCCATTAACACTTCAACACATCAGGAACAGCACTTATGTTGGGCTGGGAGGGTTACGACACGCAAACCATCAAGCCACCATCAGCTGGCTCAGCACTGCAAGGACGCTAAGGGGGCCACTGACCCCCTCGAGGACACAGGGTTTCTGGAACACCTGGGCGGCTGGAGACTGGCACAGAGAAATAAGAAACAATAAGAAGAACAAGATAATTGGGGTCTAATATATTCCAGATGCACTCCAAATTTTCAAAGAATCGTACTTCAAAAAGGCATAATAAAAAAATTAAAAAACATGATAAAACAGTTTGCTCGTGTTCATAAACCAATCTGATGCACCTCAAGGACACAGAGGACGTCTGAAACTGGCTGTTAGCCAGAGATCACAATATTATATTTATAATGTTCAACAATCAATGGGTAAATCAGTAGGACTATATCTCATTGATTGAAATTGTCACATCTACTCCTCTCCTCTCCTCCGGCGTTGCCCGGTTTACTAACCACCGGCCCTGGCTACACATCATTACGCACACCTGGGCCTCATCATTACACACACCTGGGCCTCATCATTACGCACACCTGGGCATCATCATTACGCGCCTTGATCATCAGACACACCTGGACTCTATCATTTTCCTGATTGCTCCCATATATATATATATATATATATATATATATATATGTATAGCCCTGTGTACTTATTTCCAATCAGGCGCTGTTGGCTCTATTTCCTGTCCTGATGGTACGTTTGTGTTCTGTTAAACTCCCAACTGTACCTGCTTCCTGACTCCCAGCTTCTTTGTAACAGAAATTGACCCTGACTTGCCCAAAAAAATCTTTTACAGAGAACGTACCTCTCATTTTCCAGTGGGTCCTATGAAAGGCTGCAATAAAACATCCCCGCACGTTCAGAAAGCAATCTGATGCCTCACCCCCATCATCTCATCTGAACTCACACCAATCAATAAAACATCTGCCTTCCCCACATGTTTAGAAAGCAATCTGATGCCCTACCCCCCATCATCTCATCTCAACTCACACCAATCAATAAAACATCTGCCTTCCCCACATGTTTAGAAAGCAATCTGATGCCCCGCCCCGCCATCTCCCATCATCTCATCTCAACTCACACCAATCAATAAAACATCTGCCTTCCCCACATGTTTAGAAAGCAACTGATGCCCCGCCCCCATCATCTCATCTCAACTCACACCAATCAATAAAACATCTGCCTTCCCCACATGTTTAGAAAGCAATCTGATGCCCCGCCCCCCGCCCCCATCATCTCATCTCAACTCACACCAATCAATAAAACATCCCCACACGTTTAGAAAGCAATCTGATGCCCCGCCCCCATCATCTCATCTCAACTCAACCAATCTAAAGCCTCCTCATCCGAATAGAACGCACACGAATTTCAAATAAAACTTTGATTTGAAATAATGATTAAAATAAACATTGATTTGATTTGACACACACTAGCAGCAATCAGCTGTGGTGTTACAGACTGTAACCATTCTCTACCATTCAGCATGACAGGATATAAAAGCTCTTGTCTACTTTCTCAATGTAAAACTAAGCAACGACTATCCTTCTAGTGCCAAAGAGCCTGAATTTCAAATCAACCCCAGTTGGGATTAGCATTTCCGCACCACAACCCCCCAGTAACTAACACCCTCTTGGAGACATGACAATTGCTGGATTAAACTGACGGTGTCCAGGCACCCATAAATAAAATATGCCATTCCCAGACACACGCACACATGCACACACATAGTGTTCCCTGAGCCAGTCTAGAATAAAACTGTTTATACTGATTGTAATCATGTTCTGGGAGGATGATGACGAGAGGAGCTAGCGCCTAGTGAGCACTGAGCTACAAACCAAACAAACAAACACAACGTTAAATTAACAAACTAACGTAAGGAAAACTTTCACAGCCTTCTGAAGAGACACTTCAACAGTCATAATACGGATGTTCTTAGAGAATGACCTTGAGAGAGGGAGAGACAAAGAGAGACAGAGACAGAGACAGAGAGAGGGAGGAGAGGAGAGGAGAGGAGAGGAGAGGAGAGGAGAGGAGAGGAGAGGAGAGGAGAGGAGAGGAGAGGAGAGGAGAGGAGAGGAGAGGAGAGGAGAGGAGAGGAGAGGAGAGGAGAGGAGAGGGAGAGAGAGGGAGAGAGGAGAGAGGAGAGGGAATGAAAAAGAGAGACAGAGAGAGAGAGAAAGAGAATGAAAGAGACAGAGAGAGAGAAAGAGACAGAAAGAGAGGGTGAAAGACACAGAGAGAGAGAGAGAAAGAGAGAATGAAAGAGAGACAGAGAGGAGAGAGAAAACCTAGAAGCATCTGCTTGTGTGGTACAGTAATTTGACTTAAAGTTCCATAACGACCATTAGCCCTGCATTTGCATGGTAGCTACAATTGAAGTAAACGCTCCATAAGCTCAATACGGACTCTATCAGCGCTATAGGGACTCTATCAGCTCCATAAGGACTCTATCAGCTCCATAA
>NC_056438.1:78950052-78975672 GCF_018296145.1 Oncorhynchus tshawytscha | reverse complement strand
AAGGACTCTATCAGCGCTAAGGGACTCTCAGCTCCATAAGGACTCTATCAGCTCAGCGAAAGGACTCTATCAGCTCTATAAGGACTCTATCAGCTCTATAAGGACTCTATCAGCGAAAGGGACTCTATCAGCTCTATAAGGACTCTATCAGCTCTATAAGGACTCTATCAGCGCGAAAGGGACTCTATCAGTGCTATAAGGACTATAATGTCTCTATCAGCTCCATAAGGATTCTATCAGCTCTATAAGGACTTTATCATGACTACAAGGACTCTATCAGCTCTATAAGGACTCTATCAGGACTATAATGACTCTATCAGCCCCATAAGGATTCTATCAGATCTAAAGGACTCTATCCGGACTGTAAGGACTCTATCAGCTCTATAAGGACTATCTTCTCTATCAGCGCTATACGGACTCTATCAGCTCTATAAGGACTCTATCAGCGCTATAGGGACTTTATCAGCTCTATAAGGACTCTATCAGCGCTATAGGGACTCTATCAGCGCTATAAGGACTCTATCAGTTCTATAATGACTCTATCAGCCCCATAAGGATTCTATCAGCTCTAAAGGACTCTATCCGGACTGTAAGGACTCTATCAGCTCCATAAGGATTCTATAAGCTCTAAAGAACTCTATCCGGACTGTCAGGACTCTATCAACTCTATAAGGACTATCTTCTCTATCAGCTCTATAAGGACCTTCTTCTAGCAGCGCTATAAGAACTCTATCAGGACTCAGGACTATAAGGACTCTATCAGCTCTATAGACAATCTGTCATGGCTATAAGGACTCTATCAGCTCTAAAGGACTCTATCCGGACTGTAAGGACTCTATCAACTCCATAAGGACTATCTTCTCTATCAGGATTATAATGACTCTATCAGCTCTATAAGGACTCTATCAGCTCTATGAGGACTCTATCAGCTCTATAAGGACTCTATCAGCTCTATAGGGACTCTATCAGCGCTACAGGGACTCTACCAGCTCTATAAGGACGCTACCAGCGCTATAGGGACTCTATCAGCTCTATAGGGACTCTATCAGCTCTATAAGGACTATATAAGTGCTATAGGGACTCTATCAGCACTATAAGGACTCTATCAGGATTATAATGACTCTATCAGCTCTATAAGGACTCTATCAGCTCTATGAGGACTCTATCAGCTCTATAAGGACTCTATCAGCGCTATAGGGACTCTATCAGCGCTATAAGGACTCTATCAGGACTCAGGACTATAAGGACTCTATCAGCTCTATAGACAATCTGTCATGGCTATAAGGACTCTATCAGCTCTATAAGGACTCTATCAGCTCTATAAGGACTCTATCAGCTCTACAAGGACTCTATCAGCTCTATAAGGACTCTATCAGCGCTATAGGGACTCTATCAGCACTATAAGGACTCTATCAGGGCTATAATGACTCTATCAGCTCTATAAGGATTCTATCAGCTCTATAAAGACTCTCTCAGCTCTATGAGGACTGTCTCAGCTCCATAATGCCTCTATCAGGACTATAAGGACTCTATCAGCTCTTTAAGGACTCTATCAGCTCCATAAGGACTCTATCAGCTCTTTAAGGACTCTATCAGCTCCATAAGGACTCTATAAGCGCCATAAGGACTATGTCAGCTCCATATGGACTCTATCAGGACTATAAGGACTCTCTCAGCTCCATAAGGCCTCTATCAGCTCTATAAGGACTCTATCAGCTCTATAAGGACTCTGTCAGCGCTATAGGGACTCTATCAACGCTATAAGGACTCTATCAGGACTATAATGACTCTATCAGCTCTATAAGGACTATGTCAGCGCTATAGGGACTCTATCAGCGCTATAAGGACTCTATCAGGACTATAATGACTCTATCAGCTCCATAAGGATTCTATCAGCTCTATAAGGACTCTATCAGGACTAAAAGGACTCTATCAGCTCCATAAGGATTCTATAAGCTCTAAAGAACTCTATCCGGACTGTCAGGACTCTATCAACTCTATAAGGACTATCTTCTCTATCAGCTCTATAAGGACCTTCTTCTCTAGCAGCGCAAAAAGAACTCTATCAGGACTCAGGACTATAAGGACTCTATCAGCTCTATAGACAATCTGTCATGGCTATAAGGACTCTATCAGCTCTATAAGGACTCTATCAGCTCTATAAGGACTCTATCAGCTCTATAAGGACTCTATCAGCTCTATAAGGACTCTATCAGCGCTATAGGGACTCTATCAGCACTATAAGGACTCTATCAGGGCTATAATGACTCTATCAGCTCTATAAGGATTCTATCAGCTCTATAAAGACTCTCTCAGCTCTATGAGGACTGTCTCAGCTCCATAATGCCTCTATCAGGACTATAAGGACTCTATCAGCTCTTTAAGGACTCTATCAGCTCCATAAGGACTCTATCAGCTCTTTAAGGACTCTATCAGCTCCATAAGGACTCTATAAGCGCCATAAGGACTATGTCAGCTCCATATGGACTCTATCAGGACTATAAGGACTCTCTCAGCTCCATAAGGACTCTACTATCAGCTCTATAAGGACTCTATCAGCTCTATAAGGACTCTGTCAGCGCTATAGGACTCTATCAACGCTATAAGGACTCTATCAGGACTATAATGACTCTATCAGCTCTATAAGGACTCTATCAGCGCTATAGGGACTCTATCAGCGCTATAAGGACTCTATCAGGACTATAATGACTCTATCAGCTCCATAAGGATTCTATCAGCTCTATAAGGACTCTATCAGGACTAAAATGACTCCATCAGCTCTATAAGGACTCTATCAGCGCTAAAGGACTCTATCCGGACTGTAAGGACTCTATCAACTCTATAAGGACTATCTTCTCTATCAGCTCTATAATGACCATCTTCTCTATCAGCGCTATAAGAACTCTATCAGGACTCAGGACTATAAGGACTCTATCAGCTCTATAGACAATCTGTCATGGCTATAAGGACTCTATCAGCTCTATAAGGACTCTATCAGCTCTATAAGGACTCTATCAGCTCTATAAGGACTCTATCAGCTCTATAAGGACTCTATCAGCGCTATAGGGACTCTATCAGCACTATAAGGACTCTATCAGGGCTATAATGACTCTATCAGCTCTATAAGGATTCTATCAGCTCTATAAAGACTCTCTCAGCTCTATGAGGACTGTCTCAGCTCCATAATGCCTCTATCAGGACTATAAGGACTCTATCAGCTCTTTAAGGACTATATCAGCTCCATAAGGACTCTATCAGCTCTTTAAGGACTCTATCAGCTCCATAAGGACTCTATAAGCGCCATAAGGACTATGTCAGCTCCATATGGACTCTATCAGGACTATAAGGACTCTCTCAGCTCCATAAGGACTCTATCAGCTCTATAAGGACTCTATCAGCTCTATAAGGACTCTGTCAGCGCTATAGGGACTCTATCAACGCTATAAGGACTCTATCAGGACTATAATGACTCTATCAGCTCTATAAGGACTATGTCAGCGCTATAGGGACTCTATCAGCGCTATAAGGACTCTATCAGGACTATAATGACTCTATCAGCTCCATAAGGATTCTATCAGCTCTATAAGGACTCTATCAGGACTAAAGGACTCTATCAGCTCCATAAGGATTCTATATCAGCTCTAAAGAACTCTATCCGGACTGTAAGGACTCTATCAACTCTATAAGGACTATATAAGTGCCATAAGGACTCTATCAGGATTATAATGACTCTATCAGCTCTATAAGGACTCAATCAGCGCTATAAGGACTCTATCAGCTCTATAAGGACTCTATCAGCTCTATAAGGACTCTATCAGCGCTATAGGGACTCTATCAGCACTATAAGGACTCTATCAGGGCTATAATGACTCTATCAGCTCTATAAGGATTCTATCAGCTCTATAAAGACTCTCTCAGCTCTATGAGGACTGTCTCAGCTCCATAATGCCTCTATCAGGACTATAAGGACTCTATCAGCTCTTTAAGGACTCTATCAGCTCCATAAGGACTCTATCAGCTCTTTAAGGACTCTATCAGCTCCATAAGGACTCTATAAGCGCCATAAGGACTATGTCAGCTCCATATGGACTCTATCAGGACTATAAGGACTCTCTCAGCTCCATAAGGACTCTATCAGCTCTATAAGGACTCTATCAGCTCTATAAGGACTCTATCAGCGCTATAGGGACTCTATCAGCGCTATAAGGACTCTATCAGGACTATAATGACTCTATCAGCTCTATAAGGACTCTATCAGCGCTATAGGGACTCTATCAGCGCTATAAGGACTCTATCAGGACTATAATGACTCTATCAGCTCCATAAGGATTCTATCAGCTCTATAAGGACTCTATCAGGACTAAAATGACTCCATCAGCTCTATAAGGACTCTATCAGCGCTAAAGGACTCTATCCGGACTGTAAGGACTCTATCAACTCTATAAGGACTATCTTCTCTATCAGCTCTATAATGACCATCTTCTCTATCAGCGCTATACGGACTCTATCAGCTCTATAAGGACTCTATCAGCTCTATAGACAATCTGTCATGGCTATAAGGACTCTATCAGCTCTAAAGGACTCTATCCGGACTGTAAGGGCTATAATGACTCTATCAACTCTATAAGGACTATCTTCTCTATCAGGATTATAATGACTCTATCAGCTCTATAAGGACTCTATCAGCTCTATGAGGACTCTATCAGCTCTATAAGGACTCTATCAGCTCTATATGGACTCTATCAGCTCCACAGGGACTCTACCAGCTCTATAAGGATGCTACCATCAGCTCTATAGGGACTCTATCAGCTCTATAGGACTCTATCAGCTCTATAAGGACTCTATAAGTGCTATAGGGACTCTATCAGCACTATAAGGACTCTATCAGGATTATAATGACTCTATCAGCTCTATAAGGACTCTATCAGCTCTATGAGGACTCTATCAGCGCTATAGGACTCTCTATAAGGACTCTATCAGCGACTCTATCAGCTCCATAAGGACTCTATCAGCTCTATAAGGACTCTATCAGGATTATAATGACTCTATCAGCTCCATAAGGATTCTATCAGCTCTAAAGGACTCTATCCGGACTGTAAGGACTCTATCAACTCTATAAGGACTATATAAGTGCCATAAGGACTCTATCAGCTCTATAAGGACTCTATCAGCTCTATAAGGACTCTATCAGCGCTATAGGGACTCTATCAGCACTATAAGGACTCTATCAGGGCTATAATGACTCTATCAGCACTATAAGGACTCTATCAGCTATATAAGGACTACATCAGGATCAAAATGACTCTATCAGCTCTATAAAGACTCTCTCAGCTCTATGAGGACTGTCTCAGCTCCATAATGCCTCTATCAGGACTATAAGGACTCTATCAGCTCTTCAAGGACTCTATCAGCTCCATAAGGACTCTATAAGCGCCATAAGGACTATGTCAGCTCCACATGGACTCTATCAGGACTATAAGGACTCTCTCAGCTCCATAAGGACTCTATCAGGACTATAAGGACTTTCTCAGCTCCCTAAGGACTCTATCAGCTCTATCAAGCAAATAACATCTCTCAGATCAAAACTCTCTAAATGAGAGCTGCCTTTCCTTCTCCCAGTTTCAGCCTGCTCCAGTTTTAATATATTCACACACATGCTACTCTCTCTCTCTCAATTCAATTCAAGGGGCTTTATTGGCATGGGAAACATGTGTTAACATTGCCAAAGCCAGTGAAGCAGATATGAAAAAGGGAAATAAAAAATAAAAATGAACAGTAAACATTAGGGGGGGCAGGGTAGTGGTTAGAGCGTTGGACTAGTAACCGAAAGGTTGCAAGTTCGAATCCCCGAGCTGACAAGGTACAAATCTGTCGTTCTGCCCCTGAACAGGCAGTTAACCCACTGTTCCTAGGCCGTCATTGAAAATAAGAATTTGTTCTTAACTGACTTGCCTAGTAAAATAAAGGTAAAATTAAAAATTACACTCACAGAAGTTCCAAAAGAATAAAGACATTACAAATGTCATATTAAAAATAAATACAGTGTTGTAACGATGTACAAATGGATAAAGGACACAAGGGAAAATAAATGAGCATAAATATGGGTTGTATTTACAATGGTGTTTGTTCTTCACTGGTTGACCTTTTCTTGTTGCAACAGGCCACAAATCTTGCTGCTGTGATGGCACACTGTAGTATTTCACCCAGTAGATATGGGAGTGTTTTGCTCACTAACTCTTCTCCCATCAGCTTTTGCTAGTCTTTTATGATTTTGCTAACTTTTCCCAACTCTCTCTCCCTCTCTCTCTCTGAAACTTGTTTACATTGATTGTGTTCTCTCTCCCCATCTCTCTCTCTCCCTCTCTCTCTCTGAAACTTGCTTACATTGCTTGTGTTCTCTCTCCCCATCTCTCTTTCTCTCTCTCTCTCTCTGTTGGTCCCATGTTTTATGAGCTGAAATAAATATCCCTGACATTTTCCATATGCACAAAAAAAAGCTTATTTCTCTTAAATATTTTGCACACCTTTGTTTACATCTCTGTTATTGAGCATTTCTCCTTTTGCCCAGAAAATCCATCCACCTGACAGGACTGGCGCATCTCTCTTTCTCTTTCTTTCTTTCTCTCTCTCTCTCTCCCTCTCTCTGTCCTCTCACTCTGTCTCTCTCTCTCTCTGTCCTCTCACTCTCTGTCCTCTCACTCTCTGTCCTTTCTCTCTCGCTCTCTCCCTCTCTCTGTCCTCTCTCTCTCTGTCCTCTCACTCTCTGTCCTCTCACTCTCTGTCCTTTCTCTCTCTCTCTCTCCCTCTCTCTCTCTCTCTCTCTCTCTCCTACCAGCTGTGTTCTCTTGAATGTCCCACCCATACGGGAGAGAATATCTTAAAAAAGACATCTCAGCCCCCCCCCCAAAACACACAAAATAAACTGTGAGTGTTGCATCCGAAGACAGACGTTTTTTATGTGCTACGCACTTCAGCACTCGGCTGTCCTGTTCTGTGAGCTTGTTTGGCCTACCACTTCGCGGCTGAGCCATTGTTGCTCCTAGACTTTCCACTTCACAAAGACAGCACTTACAGTTGACCGGGAAAGCTCTAGCAGACATTTGACAAACTGACTTGTTGGAAAGGTAGCATCCTATGACGGTGCCACGATGAATGTCACTGAGCTCTTCAATAAGGCCATTCTACTGCCGATGTTTGTCTATGGAGATTGCATGGCTGTGTGCTCAATTTCATATACCTTTCAGCAACGGGTCCCAATAGCCGAATCCATTAATATACTTTTGTATATACAGCAAACTTATTCAGACCACCACTTCTTTTCACATTTTGTGACGTTACAGCCTTATTCTAAAATTAATTAAATTGTTCCCCCCCATCAATCTACACACAATACCTCATAATAACAAAGCAAAGAACGATTTGTTTTTGTGTGCAAATTTATGATAAATGTAAATCTGAAACATCACATTTACATACGTATTCAGACCCTTCGCTCAGTACTTTGTTGAAGGACTTTTTGCAGCGATTGCAGCCTCCGGTCTTCTTGGATTTGTGGAGTTTCTCTGCAGATTCCTCTCAAGCTCTGTCAGATTGGATGGGAAATGTTACTGCACAGCTATTTTCAGGTCTCTCCAGAGATGTTTGATTGGGTTGAAGTCCAGGGTCTGGCTAGGCCACTCAAGGACATTTAGAAACTTGTCACGAAGCCACACCTGCGTTGTCTTGGCTGTGTGCTTAGGGTCATTATCCTGCTGGAAGATGAACCCTAGCCCCAGTCTGAGGTCCTGAGCGCTCTGGAGCAGGTTTTCATCAGGGATCTCTCTGCTCCATTCATATTTCACTCGATCCTGACCAGTCTCCTGGTCCCTGCCGCTGACAGCATGATGCTGCCATGATTCTGCCACCACCATGCTTCACCGTAGGGATCGTGGCAGGTTTCCTCCAAACGGGATGCTTGGAATTCAGGCCAAAGAGTTCAATTTTGGTTTCATCAGACCAGAGAATCTTGTTTTTGTGAAAAGCCAACTGACATTTACTCCTGAGGTGCTGACTTGTTGCACCCTCGACAACTACTGTGATTATTATTATTTGACCATGCTGGTCATTTATGAACATTTGAACGTCTTGGCCATGTTCTGTTATAACCTCCACCCGGCACAGCCAGAAGAGGACTGGCCACCCCTCATAGCCTGGTTCCTCTCTAGGTTTCTTCCTAGGTTTTGGCCTTGCTAGGGAGTTTTTCCTAGCCACCGTGCTTCTACACCTGCATTGCTTGCTGTTTGGGGTTTTAGGCTGGGTTTTTGTACAGCACTTTGAGATATCAGCTGATGTAAGCAGGGCTATATAAATACATTTGATTTGTTTCTCATTGTCTGAATGTCCTTTAGGTACATTCCAAAAGGGCTGTCATGTGCTTTTTACTGAGGAGTGGCTTCCGTCTGGCCACTCTACCATAAAGGCCTGATTGGTGGAGTGCTGCACAGACAGAAGTTCTCCCATCTCCACAGAGAAACTCTGGAGCTCTGTTAGAGTGACCATCAGGATCTTGGTCACCTCCCTGACCAAGGCCCTTCTCCCCCGATTGCTCAGTTTGGCCGGGCGGCCAGCTTTAGAAAGAGTCTTCGTGGTTCCAGACTTCTTCCATTTAAGAATGCTGGAGGCCACTGTGCTGTGTTCTTGGGGACCTTCAATGCTGCAGCAATTTGTGGGACCTTATATAGACAGGTGTGTGCCTTTCCAAATCATGTCCAATCAATTGAATTTTCCAATCAAGTTTTAGGTACATCTCAAGGAAGATAAATGGAAACAAGACGCACCTGAGCTCAATTTTGATTCTCATAGCAAAGTGTCCGAATACTTATGTAAATAAGTAAATATGTAATATCCTGTTCTCACTTTGTCATTATGGGGTATTGCGTGTGGAATGATGAGATTCTATATTGTTTTAATCCATATTAGAATAAGGTTGTAACGTAACAAAATGTAGAAAAAGAGAAAGGGTCTGAATACTTTCCGAGTGTACTTTATTGAAGAGAAAGATACTTAATGTGACTGTGATATATGGTAGTGTAATGTGTGCGTACTGGCGTCAGAGAAGTCAGACGCAGGAGAGCAAAGACTGTGTTACAATGGTGCAGTTTAATTATACAAATCACAGTGAACAAAAACAATAAATAAATACAATGGGGACAAAACCCTTCGCACACCAGACATAACCTAGTGGTTAGAGCGTTGGAATAGTAGCCGGAAGGTTGCAAGTTCAAACCCCCGAGCTGACAAGGTACACATCTGTCGTTCTGCCCCTGAACAGGCAGTTAACCCACTGTTCCTAGGCCGTCATTGAAAATAAGAATTTGTTCTTAACTGACTTGTCTGGTTAAATAAAGGTAAAATAAATAAAGAACTTGCACAAACTCAACAATCAACAACTCAACAATCCCGGACAAGGACATGGGGGAAACAGAGGGTTAAATACAGAACAATAAATTATGGAATTGGAAACAGGTGTGTGGGAAGACAAGACAAAACAAATGGAAAATGAAAGGTGGATCGGTGATGGCTAGAAGGCCGGCGACGCCGACCGCCGAACAAGGAGAGGGACCGACTTCGGTGGTAGTCATGACAGGTAGTCCTGCCTAGCTATCTTAAGATGAATGTACTAACTGTAAGTCCCTCTGCGTTGGTTAAATGACTACAATGTAAGTGTAAAATAAAGCAACCCGGTGCCTAGAGGCTAGAGTTTCACCGTCAGGATAGGGAAATAATTAGTAATTTGACTGATTGAATAGAAAGCTGTCTAGAAAGCTGTCAGTATACAAAAAAAATATATTGGAAAGTTAACTCCTTTAGGAGAATATTTGAAAGCTCTAATACTATTTGAAGCCTGCTCCAGACCCTCCTAAATCCTTGTTTAACTCCATAGAATGATCTGGGGGGACTGAGCGAGAGAAGCTGTGGGTTAAATAGATCATACAGACAGCTGAAGTATGATACAGGGCTTTTGACTCTGCCACTCTCCATTTCTCTATCTCCCTAGTTCTCCATCGATCTCCCATTTTTCTTTCTCTCTGCTGAGATGCTGTGTCCAAATCCCTGCTGTTGACTTTCATCACTGTGGATATGAGGAGGACAATAGGATGGGAGGAGAGGAGAATGAGAGGAGGACAAGAGGATGGGAGGAGAGAATGAAAGGAGGATAGGAGGATGGGAGGAGAGAGGGATAGGAGGGAGGATAGGAGGATGGGAGGAGAGAAGGATAAGAAGAAGGATAGGAGGGGGGATAGGAGGATGGGAGGAGAGGAGGAGAGAATGAGAGAATGAGAGGAGAATAGGAGGATGGGAGGAGAGAGGGATAGGAGGGAGGATAGGAGGATGGGAGGAGAGGAGGAGAGAGTGAAAGGAGGATAGGAGGATGGGAGGAGAGAGGGATAGGAGGGAGGATAGGAGGATGGGAGGAGAGAAGGATAAGAGGTTGAGAGGAGGATGGGAGGATAGGAGGAGAGAGGGATAGGAGGGGGGATAGGAGGATGGGAGGAGAGGAGGAGAGAATGAGAAGAGAATAGGAGGATGGGAGGAGAGAGGGATAGGAGGGAGGATAGGAGGATGGGAGAAGAGAAGGATAAGAGGATGAGAGGAGGATGGGAGGATAGGAGGAGAGAAGGATAGGAGGGAGGATAGGAGAATGGGAGGAGAGAAGGATAGGAGGACGGGAGGAGAGGAAAAGAGGATGAGAGGAGGATAGGAGGAGAGAGGGATAGGAGGGAGGATAGGAGGAGAGAGGGATAGGAGGGAGGATGGGAGGATGGGAGGAGAGAAGGATAGGAGGATGAGAGTAGGATAGATGGAGAGAGGGATAGGAGGGAGAATAGGAGGATGGGAGGAGAGGAGAAGAGAATGAGAGGAGGATGGGAGGAGAGAAGGATAAGAGGATGAGAGGAGGATGGGAGGAGAAGAGGAGGGAATGAGAGGAGGATAGGAGGATGGGAGGAGAGAGGGATAGGAGGGAGGGTAGGAGGATGGGAGGAGAGAAGGATAAGAGGATAGGACCATTGATCTTAGGAGGACCATTAGTCTTAGGCAGGACCATTGGTCTTAACAGAACCATTAGTCTGAAGAAGAGGAAGATTAGTCTTAGTAGGACCATTGTCTTAGCAGGACCATTAGTCTTAGCAGGACCATTGGTCTTAACAGGACCATTAGTCTTAACAGGAGCATTAGTCTTAGCAGGACCATTAGTCTTAGCAGGACCATTAGTCTTAGCGGGACCATTAGTCTTAGCAGGACCATTAGTCTTAGCAGGACCATCACTAGCCATCCATATACAGTACATTCCCCATGTGGCAGGGGGTCAGTAGCTTAGTGAGTGTTGGACTAGTAACCGGAAGTTTGCAAGATCGAATCCCCAAGGTAAAAATCTACCGTTCTGCCCCTGAACAAGGCAGTTAACCCAGGCAGTTCCTTAGGCCATCGTTGAAAATAAGATTTTTTTTCTTAACTGACTTGCCAAGTTGAATAAAGGTAAAAAATAATTTTAAAGTACTGTATATAGAGTCATTGAACACTGGTCACTGCATATATTGTTTATGTACTTTTGTTTACTCACTGTGTATGTATATACTGTATTCTCTACATAGCTCATCCTAATATACCTACTACTCTAAGTACCATTTTATTTTTCAAATGATCTACTGTCTATACACACTACGTATTTATATTCTCGATTCTCACACATCTGACTATAATATATCTACTTTTGGATTGTTAAATTGGACTCATTCTGGCGTTTCATAATTTCTTGTTGAGATTCTACTACCCTGTTGGAGCAAGTAACAAGCATTTTTCTGCACCTGCTGTAACACCTGCAGATCTGTGTACGCCAGCAATAAACTTTGATTCGATTTATTTTGGCACCTTGTTGCAGGGGGACTTACGTGTGCGTGACACTGTTGCACGACTATTTTTCAGAAGCGTTGGCTGAAGCAGGCTTGAACTTTTGTGCAGAATTTACCGGAATAAATGTTTTACATGTAGTACACATGAAATAACACTGCATAGTAATACAAATTATTTAATAAATGTTAATAAAAAAAATTAAAAATAAAAACAGGAACTGCATTACACATTTCAGAAAATGTAATTCAACATAGAGGATGAGATCAGCATTCAACAAGGAAGTGACTTTTAACACCCCCGTGAAAAAAAAAACCATGAACATTAAATATGTATTTGCTTTAAGCATCAAAGTGGTCTTTTCACTTCAAACTGAACAAAATTGGATTGTCTTGAATAAGCCAAATTAAGAAACCGTCTCTCAGTTCGTCTCTGTAATGATTTTAGGTCGACGTCAAACTCTGTCCGGCAAAGTTTAGGAGATAATACTTGGCCATAATCTGGAGGCTAAATATGCTTTGTTTTTCTGGCTAACTAATGAATTGCTATTTAAACAAATCTCCCGATGAGAAAAAACACAGGTGAACGATGGGTACAGTATAGAGGGATGACTGTCACATTCAACAGGAATCAATAACAATATCAGTCATTGTTCTTATATAGCAGAGATCAGCCAATAGATTCTGAAGGGATGGTGGGGGCCCGGGAACATCATTACAAATCATTTGTAGACTACAAAGTGACTGCAAGAAGCCACAAACAGATACCATATTTGACAAACACTTTATCACTTTTACATTTGTATATACGATCACATATTACTCTCGATTATGCATGGGGAATACTTTGGAATAGATTTTCTAAAATAACATAATTTGGAGCTGATTTGCTGGTGTTTTTATATATATATTTTTTGTGTCCAACAATTTAAAACCTATTTTACATTTTTTTTTCGGGGGGGGGGGCCCTGTTATACAGGAAACAGGTCATGTGATCTCCAAAAGTATTGGGGCAGTAACACAAGTAACACTTTGTTTTTACTCTGTTCTCCAGCACTTTGGATTTGAAAACAAATACAATGGGGTTAAACACTCTATAGCTGAACCTCAGTCATGGTTTCATTTCAAATCCAAAGTGTTAAAGTACAGAGCCAAAACAACAACAACAAATCAATCGACCAATCAAATGTATTTATATTATTCACGTCAGCCGATGTCACAAAGTGCTGTACAGAAACCCAGCCTAAAACCCTAAACAGCAAGCGATGCAGATGCAAATATCACTGTCCCAATACTTTTGGAGCTCACTGTATATAAGGGGAGCATAGCGGTCACATAATGGAATCATTTTAGCACAACAAAACAAGTCTTCAACATTGTGTACAGTCTTCAAACAATGTGGGTGTAGAAAAGCAGAAAAATCTCTTGCTTTCGTGCCAAGAGTGTTTAATAATTGACCAATCTGTCAGACTAACCAGTGATGTTATCAATAACAACACAAGGTAAGAGAAGACCAGCTTCATCAAGTTTGACTCTCAACCAGGGAGGGACTGTCTCTACTTTAAGTCTGGAGTCTATAGTGCAGTCAGAATAAAACAGTGCTGGTCATAAGGAGGGATGAGGTGAGGAGGGGATGGGAGAGGAGAGGAGGGGTGAGGAAGGGTGGAGGGGATGAGGTGGGGAGGGGATGGGAGAGGAGAGGAGGGGTGGGAGATGGGTGAGGAAGGGAGGGGATGAGGAGGGGATGGGAGAGGAGAGGAGGTGTGAGGAAGGGTGGAGGGGAAGAGGTGGGGAGGGGTGAGGAGGGGAGGGGTGGGGAGGAGGAAGGGAGGGGTGGGGATGGGTGAGGAAGGGGGAGGGGATGAGGTGGGGAGGGGATGGGAGAGGAGAGGGGAGGGTGTGAGGAAGGGTGGAGGGGATGGGTTGAGGATGGGATGGGTGAGGAGGGGAGGGGGAAAGGATGGGGGTGAGGAGGGGATGGGGGGAGGGGGGTGAGGAGAGAGGTGTGAGGAAGGGTGGAGGGGATGAGGTGGGGAGGGGTGAGGATGGGATGGGTGAGGAGGGGAGGGGTGAGGATGGGATGGGTGGGGGGATGGGGAGGAGGGGTGAGGTAGGGAGGGGTGGAGGGGATGAAGTGGGGAGGGGTGAGGATGGGATGGGTGAGGAGGGGTGAGGAAGGGTGAGGATGGGATGGGTGAGGAGGGGATGAGGTAGGGAGGGGTGGAGGGGATGAGGTGGGGAGGGGTGAGGATGGGATGGGTGAGGAGGGGATGAGGTGGGGAGGGGTGAAGATGGGATGAGGTGGGGAGGGGTGAGGATGGGATGAGGTGGGGAGGGGTGAGGATGGGTGAGGGGTGAGGAGGGGTGAGGATGGGATGGGTGAGGAGGGGATGAGGTAGGGAGGGGTGGACGGGATGAGGTGGGGATAAGGTGGGGAGGGGTGAGGATGGGTGGGTGGGGTGAGGAGGGGATGAGGTGGGGATAAGGTGGGGAGGGGTGAAGATGGGTGGGTGGGGTGAGGAGGGGATGAGGTGGGGAGGGGTGAAGATGGGTGGGTGGGGTGAGGTGGGGATGAGGTGGGGATAAGGTGGGGAGGGGTGAAGATGGGTGGGTGGGGTGAGGAGGGGATGAGGTGGGGAGGGGTGAAGATGGGTGAGGTGAGGAGGGGATGAGGTGGAGAGGGGTTAGGAAGGGTGAGGAGGGGTGAGGATGGGAGGGGAGGGCTGAGGTGGGGTGGGGTGAGGTGAGGATGGGAGAGGTGAGGAGGGGTGTGTTGAGGAGGATGGGTGTGTTGAGGATGGGTGAGGTAGGGTGAGGATGGATGAGGATAGAGGGCATGTCCTACTTCCATCTGTCTGGCTTGGGGCTTTTGTCTTGTCTGAGTTCTATCAGAGTGCCAGGATGCTGTGGCTCCACAACCTGGAGGATGTCTGGAGCCGTAGTGCAGTGTGGGCTATAGCCGTGTCACCTGAGAGCTGAGGTTTAATCAACCAGCTCAGTCTTCCTCTTCCACATATGTAGAGGGAAACCAGCCCACCTGCCAACAATAAAAACACGTCACTGTAAAATGGAAATCATATGGAAAAGATCACTGACACAAATCCATTATCATCTAAATAAAGATCAGGAACGTTGGATTCACCGGCAGGGAGAACATGACCTTTCACAGACGGAAGGAAGTCATGTTTCAATTAAAGTGGGATGAAAGACTCACCCTGCCGTTGACCTCGCCTGTCCACCAGAGATATAAACTCACCCTGCCGTTGACCTCTCCTTCCACCAGAGATATAAACTCACCCTGCCGTTGATATCTGCCGTTGACCTCTCCCCCTGTCCACCAGAGATATAAACTCACCCTGCCGTTGACCTCTCCTTCCACCAGAGATATAAACTCACCCTGCCGTTGACCTCCCCTGTCCACCAGAGATATAAACTCACCCTGCCGTTGATCTCCCCTGTCCACCAGAGATATAAACTCACCCTGCCGTTGACCTCTCCTTCCACCAGAGATATAACCTCACCCCTGCTGTTGACCTCTCCCTTCCACCAGAGATATAAACTCACCCTGCCGTTGACCTCTCCACCCTCACCCTCCACCAGAGATATAAACTCACCCTGCCGTTGACCTCTCCTTCCACCAGAGATATAAACTCACCCTGCCGTTGACCTCTCCTTCCACCAGAGATATATAACTCACCCTGCCGTTGACCTCTCCCTTCCACCAGAGATATAACCTCACCTCTCCCTTCCACCAGAGATATAACCTCACCCTGCCGTTGACCTCTCCCTTCCACCAGAGATATAACCCCACCCTGCCGTTGACCTCTCCCTTCCACCAGAGATATAAACCTCACCCTTCCACCTGACCGTTGACCTCTCCCTTCCACCAGAGATATAAACTCACCCTGCCGTTGACCTCTCCTTCCACCAGAGATATAAACTCACCCTGCCGTTGACCTCTCCTTCCACCAGAGATATAAACTCACCCTGCCGTTGACCTCTCCCTTCCACCAGAGATATAAACTCACCCTGCTGTTGACCTCTCCTTCCACCAGATATAAACTCACCCTGCTGTTGACCTCTCCTTCCACCAGAGATATAAACTCACCCTGCCGTTGAACTCTCCTTCCACCAGAGATATAACCTCACCCCTGCTGTTGACCTCTCCCTTCCACCAGAGATATAAACTCACCCTGCCGTTGATCTCCCCTGTCCACCAGAGATATAAACTCACCCTGCCGTTGACCTCTCCTTCCACCAGAGATATAACCTCACCCTGCTGTTGACCTCTCCCTTCCACCAGAGATATAAACTCACCCTGCCGTTGACCTCTCCTTCCACCAGAGATATAACCTCACCCTGTCCACCAGAGATATAACCTGACCCCTCTCCCTTTCACCAGAGATATAACCTCACCCCCTGATCTCCCTGTCCACCAGAGACCCTGCTCCCTTCACCAGAGATATAACCCCACCCTGCCGTTGACCTCTCCTTCCACCAGAGATATAAACTCACCCTGCCGATATTGACCTCTCCTTCCACCAGAGATATAAACTCACCCTGCCGTTGACCTCTCCTTCCACCAGAGATATAAACTCACCCTGCTGTTGACCTCTCCCTTCCACCAGAGATATAAACTCACCCTGCCGTTGACCTCTCCTTCCACCAGAGATATAAACTCACCCTGCTGTTGACCTCTCCCTTCCACCAGAGATATAACCTCATGACCTCTCCCTTCCACCAGAGATATAAACTCACCCTGCTGTTGACCTCTCCCTTCCACCAGAGATATAAACTCACCCTGCCGTTGACCTCTCCTTCCACCAGAGATATAACCTCACCCTGCTCGTTGACCTCTCCCTTCCACCAGAGATATAAACTCACCCTGCCGTTGACCTCTCCCTTCCACCAGAGATATAACCTCACCCTGCTGTTGACCTCTCCCTTCCACCAGAAATATTATCTCACCCTGTCGTTGACCTCTCCTTCCACCAGAGATATTACCTCACCTCACCTCCTTCCACCAGAGATATAAACTCACCTCTCCCTTCCACCAGAGATATAAACTCACCCTGCCGTTGACCTCTCCCTTCCACCAGAGATATTACCTCACCCTGTCGTTGACCTCTCCTTCCACCAGAGATATAAACTCACCCTGCCGTTGACCTCTCCCTTCCACCAGAGATATAAACTCACCCTGCCGTTGACCTCTCCTTCCACCAGAGATATAAACTCACCCTGCCGTTGACCTCTCCCTTCCACCAGAGATATAACCTCACCCTGCTGTTGACCTCTCCCTTCCACCAGAGATATAACCCCACCTGCCGTTGACCTCTCCTTCCACCAGAGATATAAACTCACCCTGCCGTTGACCTCTCCCTTCCACCAGCCGTTAGCCATCTTGGTGTAGATCTTGACTAAGTCTCCCTCTTGTAGAGACAGCTCTCTGGTGTCTCTGGAACTGAAGTCGTAGCGTGCCAACGCGATGCCCACCACCCTGGGAGAGAACACTGGCACAAACAACAACAACAGGCTCGTTAGTACACACCAGAGGAGGCTGGCGACGAGGTGCGTGTAGGAGGAGGGGCTCATTCTAATGTCTGGAATGGAATAATGAAATGGTATCAAACACATCAAATGCACGGAAACCCAATTTGACTCTGCTCTGCTCATTCCATTCCAGACATTACAATGTCCTCCTATTGGTCCTCCCACCAACCTCCTTTGGCAAACACACACACACACTGACACACACACATACACACACACAACACGTGCACACACACACACACACACACACACACACACACACACACACACACACACACACACACACACACACACACACAATGACACATGCACACTGACACACACACACACTGACACACACACAATGACACATGCACACTGACACACACACACACACACACACACACACACACTTGAAATGCATGAGGTAAGCTGACTAGAGAAGCTGTAGAAAGAAAAGTAGAACACAGAAAGAGTAGAAAGAGTGCACCTGTACCTGACCAGAAAGGAGAGGAGGAGGGAGGAACAAAGCCCCAGCTGCCAGGAGGACAGACTACAGAGATGTGCAGAATGTTCAGAGAGAAAGAGGTGGTGAGGGAGAGAAAGTATGGATGAGAGAGAGAAAGAGAGTTTTTACACTCACAATAGTTTCAAAAGGAATAGAGACATTGCAAATGTCGTATTATCGCTATATACAGTGTTATGACAATATGCAAATGTTTACTGTATATTTTTGGGTGGGCTTATTTCACTTCTATTTCATATTTCTATCTATTTCATTTGCTTTGGCAATGTAAACAATAAGAGAGAGATCTATGACTGGGCAGGGGCACAGCCATGGGTGGGCCAGGGAGGGTATAGGCCCACCCACTTGAGAGCCAGGCCTAGCCAATCAGAAAAGTGTTTTATTACAGATAGAAATACTCCTCAATTTCATAAGCTGTCCGTGTGGCTGGTCTCAGACGATCCCGCGGGTGAAGAAGCCCGGATGTGGAGGTCCTGGGCTAGCGTACTGTTGGACCTACTGACAAATTCTCTAAAGCAATGTTGGAGGCGGCTTATGGTAGAGAAATGAACATTCCATTCTCTGGCAACAGCTCTGGTAGACATTCCTGCAGTCAGCATAACAATTGCACGCTCCCTCAAAACTCGCCTTTTATTGTCCCCAGCACAAGGTGCATGTTTGTAACGATCATGCCTTTTAATCAGCTTCTTGATATACCACACCTGTCAGGTGGATGGATTATCTGGGCAGGCAAAAGGAGAAATGCTCACTAACAGGGATGTAAACAAAGGTGTGCAAAATATTTTAGAGAAATAAGCTTTTTTTGTGCATATGGAAAATGTCAGGGATCTTTATTTCAGCTCATAAAACATGGGACCAGCAGAGAGAGAGAGAGAGAGAGAGAGAGAGATGGGGAGAGACAGAGACAGAGAGAGTGAGATGGGGAGAGACAGAGACAGAGACAGAGAGAGAGAGAGAGAGATGGGGAGAGACAGAGACAGAGAGAGTGAGATGGGGAGAGACAGAGACAGAGACAGAGAGAGAGAGAGAGAGAGAGATGGGGAGAGACAGAGACAGAGAGAGAGAGAGAGGTGGGGAGAGACAGAGACAGAGAGAGAGAGAGAGAGATGGGGAGAGAGAACACAAGCAATGTAAGCAAGTTTCAGAGAGAGCAGAGGGAGAGAGAGAGAGAGAGAGAGAGAGAGAGAGTGAGATGGGGAGAGAGAGAGAGAGAGATGGGGGGAGAGAGAGAGAGAGATATGGGGAGAGAGGGAGAGAGAGAGAGAGAGAGAGAGAGATGGGGAGAGAGAAAGAGAGAGATGGGGGAGAGAGAGAGAGAGAGAGAGAGAGAGAGAGAGAGTGAGAGAGAGGGGAGAGAGAGAGAGAGAGAGAGAGAGAGAGATGGGGAGAGACAGAGAGAGAGAGAGAGAGACAGGGGGAGAGAGAGAGAGAGAGAGAGAGAGAGATGGGGAGAGACAGAGAGAGAGGGAGATGGGGAGAGAGAGAGAGAGAGAGAGAGAGAGAGTTGGGGAGAGAGAACACAATCAATGTAAACAAGTTTCAGAGAGAGCAGAGGGAGAGAGAGTTGGGAAAAGTTAGCAAAATCATAAAAGACTTGCAAAAGCTGATGGGAGTTAGTGAGCAAAGCATTGAAAGTGCCAAACAAATCAGCAACCGTTTTTGTGTTGTAAGTCATTGTACTGTATACAGATGTAGAATCTTAATTTGACCACACGGTTGCAGGATAATTTTACTGCAATACAGAAATTTCAAACTTCTTGTGTATTTGACATTTAAAATGGTCTCCTGTGGCTCAGCCAGGGTGGTTAGATTCCCACGGGAATGAAATGCATGCACTCACTACTGTTAGTCGCTCTGGATAAGAGAGTCTGCTAAATGACTCACTACTGTAGTCGCTCTGGATAAGAGAGTCTGCTAAATGAATCACTACTGCAAGTGGATCTGGATAAGAGAGTCTGCTAAATGAATCACTACTGTAGTCGCTCTGGATAAGAGAGTCTACTAAATGACTCACTACTTACTGTAAGTAGATCTGGATAAGAGAGTCTGCTAAATGACTCACTACTGTAGTGGCTCTGGATAAGAGAGTCTGCTAAATGACTCACTACTGTAAGTGGATCTGGATAAGAGAGTCTGCTAAATGAATCACTACTGTAGTCGCTCTGGATAAGAGAGTCTACTAAATGACTCACTACTTACTGTAAGTAGATCTGGATAAGAGAGTCTGCTAAATGACTCACTACTGTAGTGGCTCTGGATAAGAGAGTCTGCTAAATGACTCACTACTGTAGTCGCTCTGGATAAGAGAGTCTACTAAATGACTCACTACTTAATGTAAGTAGATCTGGATAATATCTGCTAAGTATCTGCTAAATGACTCACTACTGTAAGTGGATCTGGATAAGAGAGTCTGCTAAATGACTCACTACTGTAAGTGGATCTGGATAAGAGAGTCTACTAAATGACTCACTACTTAATGTAAGTAGATCTGGATAATATCTGCTAAGTATCTGCTAAATGACTCACTACTGTAAGTGGATCTGGATAAGAGAGTCTGCTAAATGAATCACTACTGTAAGTGGATCTGGATAAGAGAGTCTGCTAAATGACTCACTACTGTAGTGGCTCTGGATAAGAGAGTCTGCTAAATGAATCACTACTGTAAGTGGATCTGGATAAGAGAGTCTCTAAATGACTCACTACTGTAGTCGCTCTGGATAAGAGAGTCTACTAAATGACTCACTACTTAATGTAAGTAGATCTGGATAATATCTGCTAAGTATCTGCTAAATGACTCACTACTGTAAGTGGATCTGGATAAGAGAGTCTGCTAAATGACTCACTACTGTAAGTGGATCTGGATAAGAGAGTCTGCTAAATGACTCACTACTGTAAGTGGATCTGGATAAGAGAGTCTGCTAAATGACTCACTACTGTAAGTGGATCTGGATAAGAGAGTCTGCTAAACACTCACAAATGTAAAAAGGCTTCCAAAGTTTTTAATTTCCAGTTGGACATTTCTGAGTTTATTTTTCCTTTATGAAAAATGTATCAACCCTTTAGAAAAATGTCCATTCATTAAAATAATAAGGAATTTAAATTTCCTGTTGCTGCGGGATTATTTTCCTGCTTTAGCAGACTGGCTCAAATTAAGATCCTACACGTGTAGAACCATCTCCATTGTTCTAAGCCTTGACATCCTATACTGTCCAAGAAAAAAACCAGAAAGGGGTTTGGATCCGCTTTTATTTTGTGTGTGTGTGACATTTATGCAAGTCAAATCTTTCTCCATGCCAACCTACCAGTCATACACACACACACACACACACGCACACACACTCCAGCATGAGGTAACAGCCTTAGTCCAGCATGGGGTCTGTCAAATACAGATGGCTATAATTCCCACCACACAAACAGTGACTTCTGTTCGCACACACACACACAAACAGTGACTTCTGTTCGCGCACACACACACACACACACACACACACACACACACACACACACACACACACACACACACACACACACACACACACACACACACACACACACACACACACACACACACACACACACACACACGTCTGTTCCCATCAGAGAGGCTGAATAGCCAGACTGGTCGTACTGTGCACCCTAGCTCAAGTCAACTCCACAATATGGTTCCCTGGCTTACACCCACTCCTTCAGGGTAAACAAACACAGGTCAATGTGGTTCCCTGGCTTACACCCACTCCCACAGGATAAACAAACACAGGTCAGTATGGGTTCCCTGGCTTACACCCACTCCTTCAGGGTAAACAAACACAGGTCAATGTGGTTCCCTGGCTTACACCCACTCCTTCAGGGATAAACAAACACAGGTCAGTACGGGTTCCCTGGCTTACACCCACTCCCACAGGAATAAACAAACACAGGTCAGTATGGGTTCCCTGGCTTACACCCACTCCTTCAGGGTAAACAAACACAGGTCAATGTGGTTCCCTGGCTTACACCCACTCCCACAGGAATAAATAAACACAGGTCAGTACGGGTTCCCTGGCTTACACCCACTCCCACAGGAATAAATAAACACAGGTCAGTATGGGTTCCCTGGCTTACACCCACTCCCACAGGAATAAATAAACACAGGTCAGTACGGGTTCCCTGGCTTACACCCACTCCCACAGGAATAAATAAACACAGGTCAGTATGGGTTCCCTGGCTTACACCCACTCCCACAGGAATAAATAAACACAGGTCAGTATGGGTTCCCTGGCTTACACCCACTCCCACAGGAATAAATAAACACAGGTCAGTACGGGTTCCCTGGCTTACACCCACTCCCACAGGAATAAATAAACACAGGTCAGTATGGGTTCCCTGGCTTACACCCACTCCCACAGGAATAAATAAACACAGGTCAGTACGGGTTCCCTGGCTTACACCCACTCCCACAGGAATAAATAAACACAGGTCAGTATGGGTTCCCTGGCTTACACCCACTCCCACAGGAATAAATAAACACAGGTCAGTATGGGTTCCCTGGCTTACACCCACTCCCACAGGAATAAATAAACACAGGTCAGTACGGGTTCCCTGGCTTACACCCACTCCCACAGGAATAAATAAACACAGGTCAGTATGGGTTCCCTGGCTTACACCCACTCCCACAGGAATAAATAAACACAGGTCAGTACGGGTTCCCTGGCTTACACCCACTCCCACAGGAATAAATAAACACAGGTCAGTATGGGTTCCCTGGCTTACACCCACTCCCACAGGAATAAATAAACACAGGTCAGTACGGGTTCCCTGGCTTACACCCACTCCCACAGGAATAAATAAACACAGGTCAGTATGGGTTCCCTGGCTTACACCCACTCCCACAGGAATAAATAAACACAGGTCAGTATGGGTTCCTGGCTTACACCCACTCCCACAGGAATAAATAAACACAGGTCAGTACGGGTTCCCTGGCTTACACCCACTCCCACAGGAATAAATAAACACAGGTCAGTATGGGTTCCCTGGCTTACACCCACTCCCACAGGATAAATAAACACAGGTCAGTATGGGTTCCCTGGCTTACACCCACTCCCACAGGATAAATAAACACAGGTCAGTACGGGTTCCCTGGCTTACACCCACTCCCACAGGATAAATAAACACAGGTCAATGTGTTTCTACCGCTGCCTAACCAACACACACACACACATCGATAGACGCACACCAGTGGAAGCTGCTGAGGGAATAAGGGCTGTTGGTGTCAATGGAACGGAAACCATGTGGTTGAAGTTGATGACACCATTCCATTATTATGAGCCGTCCTCCCATCAGCAGCCTCCTCTGACACACACACTTTAATGGAAACACACGCACACAGATGCAGATGCCTGTATTGAGTATTGAGGGACTGGCGCTGTGGTGAGTGACTGGCGTTGTGGTGAGGGGCATGCGCTGTAGTGATTGGCAGTCGCTGTAGTGAGGGACTGGCGCTGTAGTGAGTGACTGGGGCTGTAGTGAGGGATTGGTGCTGTAGTGATTGGCAGTCGCTGTAGTGATGGACTGGCGCTGTAGTGAGTGACTGGCGCTGTAGTGAGTGGCAGGCGCTTCCCCAGTGTTTCCGGATATCAAGTATGCCGACATTTGCGCAGCCTTACACAAGATTTTTCCCCTGGCACATTTTCTGGCTGGGGCTCGCATTGCCTTCATTGTTGTTTTCCTTACAAGTGTTTGTTCCTATTGCTAATATTGTTAATTTGTTTCATGCACCAAACAATTTAGGAAAAGGGGATCTTGATCCAGGAGGGTATTGACTATCTCTAGTCTGGGTACCAGTCTGTTTAGCTGACATTCCGCTTCTTGCCACTACGTCATTGCCAAAGATACTGGCCTTTCGGCAATCTCAACGTTCAATATGCAGCTGGATTTACGGAGGAGTTGGAAATAACATTTGCTATGAGAATCAAAATTGAGCTCAGGTGCATCCTGTTTCCATTGATCATCATTGAGATGTTTCTACAACGTGATTGAAGTCCAGCTATGGTAAATTAAATTGATTGGACAAGATTTGGAAAGGCATACACCTGTCTATATAAGGTCCCACAGTTGACTGTGAATGTCAGAGCAAAAACTAAGCCATGAGGTCGAAGGAATTGTCCATAGAGCTTCGAAACAGGATTGTGTTGAGGCACAGATCTATGGAAGGGTACAAAAACATGTCTGCAGCGTTGAAGGTCCCCAAGAACATAGTGGCCCCCATCATTCTTAAATGGAAAAAGTTTGGAATCACCAAGACCCTTTCTAGAGCTGGCCGCCTGGCTAAACTGAGCAATCGGGGGAGAAGAGCCTTGGGGCCTTGGTCAGAGAGGTGACCAATAACCCGATGGTCGCTCCAGAGTTTCTCTGTGGAGACGGGAGAAACTTCCAAAAGGACAACTATCTCTGCAGCACTCCACCAATCAGGCCTTTATGGTTGAGTGGCCAGATGGAACCACTCCTCAGTAAAAGATACATGACAGGCACAAGGACTCTCAAACCATGAGAAACAAGATTCTCTGGTCTGATGAAACCAAGATTGAACTATATGGTGGTGGCAGCATCATGATGTGGAGAAGTTTTTCAGTGGCAGGGACTGGGAGACAAGTCAGGATCAAGGGAAAGATGAACGGCGCAAAGTGCAGAGAGATCCTTGATGAAAACCTGCTCCAGAGCGCTCAGGACCTCAGACTGGGGTGAAGGTTCACCTTCCAACAGGACAAGGATCAATGAATAAAATTTGATTTGATTTGATTTGATCCTAAGCACACAGCCAAAACCATGCAGATGTGGCTTCGTGACAAGTTTCTGAATGTCCTTGAGTGGCCCAGCCAGAGCCCGGACTTGAACCCTATCAAATATCTCTGGAGAGACCTGAAAATAGCTGTGCAGCGTTGCTCCCCATCCAACCTGACAGAGATTGAGAGGGTATGCAGAGAAGAATGGGAGAAACTCCCCAAATACAGGTGTGCCAAGCTTGGTGCATACAACCACCAAAGTACTAGAACCAGGTGCAATTTGGATTGAGGCTCAGTTCAAGAACAAGCAAATGTACAGTTCATTTGGAAAATTTTCAGACCCCTTGACTTTTTCTACATTTTGTTACATTACAGCCTTATTCTGAAATGTATTAAATTGTTATATTTACTCATCAGTCTACACACAATACCCCATAATGACGTGAGTCAGACATTTAAGCATGTTAACCCTCGCAGAACCTTGGGGCGGCAGGTAGCCTAGTGGTTAGAGCGTTGGACCAGTAACCGAAAGGTTGCTAGATCGAATCCCTGAGCTTCATATGTATATACTGTAATCTATTCTACTGTATTTTAGTCAATGTCAATCCGACATTGCTCATCCTAATATTTACATACTTCTTAATTCCATTCTTTTATGTGAAGTGTTAGGAGGAGTTGGCTTTGGGGGTGACCAGTGAGATATACCTGCTGGAGCGTGTGCTATGGGTGGGTGCTGCTATGGTGACCAGTGAGCTGAGATAAGGCGGGGCTTCACCTAGCAAAGCCTTATAGATGACCTGGAGCCAGTGGGTTTGGAGACGAATATGAAGTGGGGGCCAGCCCCATAAACCCCAGGAAGAGTCTTGACAGCAACTAATGGGGATCCAACATAAACCCCAGGAAGAGAAGCTGCTGTCTT
>NC_056438.1:78912552-78945052 GCF_018296145.1 Oncorhynchus tshawytscha | reverse complement strand
GCTGCTGCTCACACTGCTGCTGCCCATACTGCTACTGCTCACACTGCTGCTGCTCATACTGCTGCTGCTCACACTGCTACTGCCCATACTGCTGCTGCCCATACTGCTACTGCTCACACTGCTGCTGCCCATACTGCTACTGCTCACACTGCTGCTGCTCATACTACTGCTGCTCATACTGCTGCTGGTCACACTGCTGCTGCTCATACTGCTGCTGCTCACACTGCTACTGCCCATACTGCTGCTGCTCACACTGCTGCTGCTCACACTGCTGCTGCTCATACTACTGCTGCTCATACTGCTGCTGTTCACACTGCTGCTGCTCATACTGCTGCTGGTCACACTGCTGCTGGTCACACTGCTGCTGCTCATACTGCTGCTGCTCATACTGCTGCTGCTCACACTGCTGCTGCTCATACTGCTGCTGCTCATACTGCTGCTGCTCACACTGCTGCTCATACTGCTGCTGCTCATACTGCTGCTGCTCATACTGCTGCTGCTCATACTGCTGCTGCTCACACTGCTGCTGGTCACACTGCTGCTGCTCATACTGCTGCTGCTCATACTGCTGCTGCTCACACTGCTGCTGCTCACACTGCTGCTGCTCACACTGCTGCTGCTCACACTGCTGCTGCTCATACTGCTGCTGCTCATACAGCTGCTGCTCACACTGCTGCTGCTCATACTGCTGCTGCTCATACTACTGCTGCTCATACTGCTGCTGGTCACACTACTGCTGCTCATACTGCTGCTGGTCACACTGCTGCTGCTCATACTGCTGCTGCTCATACTACTGCTGCTCATACTGCTGCTGGTCACACTGCTGCTGCTCACACTGCTGCTGCTCATACTGCTGCTGCTCACACTGCTGCTGCTCATACTGCTGCTGCTCATACTACTGCTGCTCATACTGCTGCTGGTCACACTACTGCTGCTCATACTGCTGCTGGTCACACTGCTGCTGCTCATACTGCTGCTGCTCATACTACTGCTGCTCATACTGCTGCTGGTCACACTACTGCTGCTCATACTGCTGCTGGTCACACTGCTGCTGCTCACACTGCTGCTGCTCACACTGCTGCTGCTCATACTGCTGCTGCTCATACTGCTGCTGCTCATACTGCTGCTGGTCACACTGCTACTGCCCATACTGCTGCTGCCCATACTGCTACTGCTCACACTGCTGCTGCTCATACTGCTGCTGCTCACACTGCTACTCCCCATACTGCTGCTGCCCATACTGCTACTGCTCACACTGCTGCTGCCCATACTGCTACTGCTCACACTGCTGCTGCTCATACTACTGCTGCTCATACTGCTGCTGGTCACACTGCTGCTGCTCATACTGCTGCTGCTCACACTGCTACTGCCCATACTGCTGCTGCTCACACTGCTGCTGCTCACACTGCTGCTGCTCATACTGCTACTGCCCATACTGCTACTGCCCATACTGCTGCTGCCCATACTGCTGCTGCTCACACTGCTGCTGCTCATACTACTGCTGCTGGTCACACTGCTGCTGCTCATACTGCTGCTGGTCACACTGCTGCTGCTCACACTGCTGCTGCTCACACTGCTGCTGCTCATACTGCTGCTGCTCATACTGCTGCTGCTCATACTGCTGCTGCTCACACTGCTGCTCATACTGCTGCTGCTCATACTGCTGCTGCTCATACTGCTGCTGCTCATACTGCTGCTGCTCATACTGCTGCTGCTCACACTGCTGCTGGTCACACTGCTGCTGCTCATACTGCTGCTGCTCATACTGCTGCTGCTCACACTGCTGCTGCTCATACTGCTGCTGCTCATACTGCTGCTGCTCACACTGCTGCTGCTCATACTGCTGCTGCTCATACTGCTGCTGCTCATACTGCTGCTGCTCATACTGCTGCTCACACTGCTGCTGCTCATACTGCTGCTGCTCATACTGCTGCTGCTCATACTGCTGCTACTCATACTGCTGCTGCTCACACTGCTGCTCACTGCTGCTGCTGCTACTGCTGCTGCTCATACTGCCCATACTGCTGCTGCTGCTCATACTGCTGCTGCTCATACTGCTGCTGCTCATACTGCTGCTGCTCACACTGCTGCTGGTCACACTGCTGCTGCTCATACTGCTGCTGCTCATACTGCTGCTGCTCATACTGCTGCTGCTCACACTGCTACTGCTCACACTGCTGCTGCTCACACTGCTGCTGCTCATACTGCTGCTGCTCATACAGCTGCTGCTCACACTGCTGCTGCTGCTCATACTGCTGCTGCTCATACTACTGCTGCTCATACTGCTGCTGGTCACACTACTGCTGCTCATACTGCTGCTGGTCACACTGCTGCTGCTCATACTGCTGCTGCTCATACTACTGCTGCTCATACTGCTGCTGGTCACACTGCTGCTGCTCACACTGCTGCTGCTCATACTGCTGCTGCTCACACTGCTGCTGCTCATACTGCTGCTGCTCATACTACTGCTGCTCATACTGCTGCTGGTCACACTACTGCTGCTCATACTGCTGCTGGTCACACTGCTGCTGCTCATACTGCTGCTGCTCATACTACTGCTGCTCATACTGCTGCTGGTCACACTACTGCTGCTCATACTGCTGCTGGTCACACTGCTGCTGCTCACACTGCTGCTGCTCATCACTGCTGCTGCTCACTGCTACTGCTGCTGCTCATACTGCTGCTGCTCACACTGCTGCTGCTCATACTGCTGCTGCTCACACTGCTACTGCCCATACTGCTGCTGCCCATACTGCTACTGCTCACACTGCTGCTGCCCATACTGCTACTGCTCACACTGCTGCTGCTCATACTACTGCTGCTCATACTGCTGCTGGTCACACTGCTGCTGCTCATACTGCTGCTGCTCACACTGCTACTGCCCATACTGCTGCTGCTCACACTGCTGCTGCTCACACTGCTGCTGCTCATACTGCTACTGCCCATACTGCTACTGCCCATACTGCTGCTGCCCATACTGCTGCTGCTCACACTGCTGCTGCTCATACTACTGCTGCTGGTCACACTGCTGCTGCTCATACTGCTGCTGGTCACACTGCTGCTGGTCACACTGCTGCTGCTCACACTGCTGCTGCTCATACTGCTGCTGCTCATACTGCTGCTGCTCACACTGCTGCTGGTCACACTGCTGCTGCTCACACTGCTGCTGCTCATACTGCTGCTGCTCATACTGCTGCTGCTCATACTGCTGCTGCTCACACTGCTGCTGGTCACACTGCTGCTGCTCATACTGCTGCTGCTCATACTGCTGCTGCTCACACTGCTGCTGCTCATACTGCTGCTGCTCATACTGCTGCTGCTCACACTGCTGCTGCTCACACTGCTGCTGCTCATACTGCTGCTGCTCATACTGCTGCTGCTCATACTGCTGCTCACACTGCTGCTGCTCATACTGCTGCTGCTCATACTGCTGCTGCTCATACTGCTGCTGCTCACACTGCTGCTGCTCATACTGCTGCTGCTGCTTCTACTGACTAAGATCACTGGCATCTTGTAGAGCTCTCTGAGGCTGTGGAGAGTGGTATTAACTGTTGACTGGCTTAGATACATACATAGCTACATATTGACTAGGCCGACATATCACTGACTTCATCACAGCCTGTATATTTAAAGTATCAGAAAGTCAAATATTCCAGTCTGGCCATATCAGGGCTGAGGGAAGGTCAAATATTCCAGTCTGGCCATATCAGGGCTGAGGGAAGGTCAAATATTAGAAAAATGCAGGCAGGTGGCCATTTCTAAATCTCACAGAGCTAAAGGCAGGCTGTGGAGGAGGATGATTCGCGGAGGCCGAAACAAGCCTGCATATTTAAAGTCACTGTCTGGGCAAATGTGTGCTCGTTTCCTATTCTAACTAAACAAAAGGAAATATTTCAATAGACGACTATTAGGTGTTTTGTGGAATACTGATAGCACGATGTGTTACTCTTGAGAGTCAAATTACCACTTATACACCGTATTTCTAACAGGTCAAAAACCGGGCTGTGATTTGGATATAACACACATTTTCACTTGAGTGTTAAATAAGCTAAAAAGCAGGTTTTATTTAATTGAACAACAGTATTTTTTTGTTTGAAAATTGGGAGTTGGTTGTGCAAGCAATGAGAGTAAGCATATATTTTTTTCTGTACACATGTACAATGTTCTCTGGCTCTGCTGTGATATAAACAGTGAGATCAATGACATGAGTCTGTTATATCTTGTTGGATATAAAACCATGAGACCATTCAGACATCCTAATTTCAGGACTCACTCACTTCTTTGAACACATTCCAACGAGTGTTGGGGGTCAATTCAGGAAGTGATATGAATTAAACATTTAAAAATTACAAAAACAAGTTATATGGTGGTGATGGGATTCAGTTGCCTCCTGTACTCACCAATTATTGTACTAGACCATTAAGCGACTACCGGTGGTGTTCACACTGTGTTCACCAGTGGCAGAGTATGGATTAAATCTAATTTATTTATAAATATATCTCAAACCCAGCCTAAAACCCCAAACAGCAAGCAATGCAGGTGTAGAAGCTTTAGACCATTATGTTAGTGGAGACAGGGATCTGTCCTTGTACTCACCAGTGCCAGTGTGCCGGATGCCTTGGGGCATGTTGTTCCCGTTGCTTGGCTCCCTGAATGGTACCTGCAGTGTTGTGTCCAGACTCTTGAAGCCCTCTCTCAGAGAATGCTGCTTGTAGTAGTCGACCAGGTCCTGGGTGTTTAAAAACACACAATAACTAGTCAAAACACACAGGAAATACATTTCAGACCCACTTATGTTGACTTAAAAGCTTAAGGAGGAGGAGCATGATGAATTGTATAAATGTCTTTCAATAGGATGGCATTTCTTCATTGGGATGGCATTTCTTCATTGGGATGGCATTGTTTTATTGGGATGGCATTGTTTAATTGGGATGGTATTTTATTGGGATGGTATTGTTTTATTGGGATGGCATTATTTTATTGGGATGGTATTGTTTTATTGGGATGGTATTTTATTGGGATGGCATTATTTTATTGGGATGGTATTGTTTTATTGGGATGGTATTGTTTTATTGGGGTGACATTTCTTAATTGGGGTGGCATTGTTTTATTGGGGTGGCATCTCTTAATTGGGGTGGTATTGTTTTATTGGGGTGGCATTTCTTAATTGGGATGGCATTGTTTTATTGGATGTTTTATTGGTATTTTTTGCTTTATTGGGATGGTATAATTCTATTGGAATGGTATTGCCTTATTGGGATGGCATTATTTTATTGGGATGGCATTATTTTATTGGGATGGTATTAGTCTAGGTGTTATGTATGTCTATGGTTGCCTAGATTGGTTCTCAATTAGAGCCAGCTGTTTATCGTTGTCTCTGATTGGGAACCATATTTAGGTAGCCATATTCCTTGGGTATTTTGTGGGTTATTGTCTATGTCTAGTTGCCTGTGTTTGCACTCAGTATATTATAGCTTCACGTTCGTTTTGTTATTTTGTATAGTTTGTTTAGTGGTCTGCGTCTTCATTAAAGTATCATGTATTCACATCACGCTGCGCCTTGGTCTCCTCCATTCAACGAACATGACAATGGCATTGTTTTATTGGGAAGGCATTATTTTATTGGGATGGTATTGAATTGTTTTATGGGGATGGCAGAGTTTTGGGGGGATGGTATTGTTTTATTGGGAAGGTATTGTATTGTTTTATGGGGATGGTATTGTTTTATTGGGATGGTATTGTTTTGGGGGGATGGTATTGTTTTATTGGGAAGGTATTGTATTGTTTTATGGGGATGGTATTGTTTTATTGGGATGGTATTGTTTTGGGGGGATGGTATTGTTTTATTGGGAAGGTATTGTATTGTTTTATGGGGATGGTATTGTTTTATTGGGATGGTATTGGAATGGTAATTGTTTTATTGGGATGGTATTGTTTTATTGGGATGGCACTGTTTTATTGGGATGGTATTGTTTTGTTTTATGGGGATGGCAGAGTTTTGAGGGGGATGGTATTGTTTAATTGGGATGGTATTGTTCTATTGGGATGGTATTGTTTTTTGGGGATGATGACAGCATAGCGCTACTAAACTAGAAACATGCGGGAGGATTTGACAGCATAGTGTCACTAAACTAGAAACATGTGAGAGGATTTTACAGCATTACACCACTAAACTGGAAACATGGGAGGATTTGACAACACAGCACCACTAAACTAGAAACATGGGAGGATTTGACAGCACAGCGCCACTAAACTAGAAACAAGGGAGGATTTGACAGCACAGCGCCACTAAACTAGAAACAAGGGAGGATTTGACAGCACAGCGCCACTAAACTAGAAACATGAGGGAGGATTTGACAGCACAGCGCCACTAAACTAGAAACACGGGAGGATTTGACAGCACAGCACCACTAAACTAGAAACATGTGGGAGGATTTGACAGCACAGCGCCACTAAACTAGAAACACAGGAGGATTTGACAGCACAGCGCCACTAAACTAGAAACACAGGAGGATTTGACAGCACAGCGCCACTTGCGTCATGACTGCAACAGTAGAGACCAGAGAAATTCACGTTCATCTCTCACCACGTTAATGTCATCAGATACTCTAACAAAATATATTTCTGCAAAAACAAATCAATGCTAGCTAGCTAGCTAGCTACGTTTAACCTCATTCAATGTGTGTTTACAATGTTTTCAATTTCAGTTTGTGTGGTTGTTGGTTTAGCTTTCTGTAACTTTATAGCAAGTACAGTCTGCATGTATAGGTGCTTATTGCATCATGATTGCAAGGTGTCCTGATGTGTGTGTGTGTGTGTGTGTGTGTGTGTGTGTGTGTGTGTGTGTGTGTGTGTGTGTGTGTGTGTAGATCGGGGAGGTTGGATAAAAAGCAGAAGACACATTCCCATCCTGTATGGACAAATGAAGTATATCTTATCTTTTTTTTCCAACTGTCCATTTCTGGTTTTAGAATGCCCTTCTAGCCAAACAGAAAAGAGTATTCAACAATGCTGTGGTATAATTCTGTATACTGTATCGTGTGCTAAATTGCAAAGTGGGACCAAAACACGACATACCAACACAGTCTTAAACAGCCTGGTCTCTGCGATGTAAAAGCATTCATTCTTTGTCAGGATCTTGATGTGTTTGACTTCGTCGTTGAACCTGTGGGCAGAGAATGGATAGGCTTTAGCTAATCAAACCAAAATGTTATTTGTCGCATACACCAGTGAAATGCTTACTTACTTACAAGCCCTTAATAACCAACAACGCAGTTTTGGGAAAAATGTTTCTTTTTAAATACAGTTGAATTCGGAAGTTTACATACACATAGGTTGGAGTCATTAAAACTCATTTTTCAACCATTCCACAAATTTCTTGTTAACAAACTATAGTTTTGGCAAGTCGGTTAGGACATCTACTTTGTGCATGTAATTTTCCCAACAATTGTTTACAGACAGGTTATTTCACTTATAATTCACTGTATCACAATTCCAGTGGGTCAGAAGTTTACATACACTAAGTTGACTGTACCTTCAACCAGCATGGAAAATTTCAGAAAATGATGTCATGGCTTTAGAAGCTTCTGATGGGCTAATTTACATAATTTGAGGCAATTGGAGGTGTATCGACTACACAGGCGGAAGTTTGGAGAGAGACAAAATGGAGCATCATTTCCAAACGTGCTGCTATTGAATTCAGATCGCCCTGTGATCAATTTGATCGATTATTAACGTTTACTAATACCTAAAGTTGGATTACAAAAGTAGTTTGAAGTGTTTTGTCAAAGTTTATAGGCAACTTTTTTAATTTAAAAAAAACGACGTTGCGTTTTGGAACGGTGCTTTTTCATGGATCAGACGGGCTTCATAAATGGACATTTTGGGTATACATGGACGGATTTAATCGAAAAAAAGACCCAATTGTGATGTTTATGGGACATATAGGAGTGCCAACAAAGAAGCTCGTCAAAGGTAATGAATGTTTTATATTTTATTTCTGTGTTTTGTGTAGCGCCGGCTACGGAAATTATTCTGTTTACGTCCCGTTTGGGTATTTTGGGGGTTGCATGCTATCAGATAATAGCTTCTCATGCTTCCGCCGAAAAGCATTTTAAAAATCTGACATGTTGGCTAGATTCACAATGAGTGTAGCTTTAATTGAGTACCCTGCATGTGTGTTTTAATGAAAGTTTGAGTTGTATCGAGTACTATTAGTTGTCACTCTGAATTTCCGCTGATGTTGATCCCTGTACAGGGACAGCAGCCGTAAAAGGTTTTAAACAATTATTATTATTTTTTATTTTTTTTGAGTTTACCCCTTTTTCTCCCCAATTTCGTGGTGTCCAATTGTTGTAGTAGCTACTATCTTGTCTCATCGCTACAACTCCCGTACGGGCTCGGGAGAGACGAAGGTTGAAAGTCATGCGTCCTCCGATACACACTGCAGTACAACCATAGAGTCCACCTTGACAACCATAGAGTCCACCTTGACAACCATAGAGTCCACCTTGACAACCATAGAGCCCACCTTGACAACCATAGAGTCCACCTTGACAACCATAGAGTCTACTACGGCTTGAATGCCACTGGCTGGAGAGCTGTGTCACATCACCAGACACCATTTCCAAGGCCCTCGACTCTGCTCTACTTCATAATCTCTAGCCCATAGACCATAGCCGGATAACTGGACAATGTCTGACACATCCCAAAAAACACAGTTTGAATGGCTAACTGACCATGAGAGTGTCCAGTGACACGGCAGTTAAATCCTGGTTCTGTTTGGAACAGCTGAAGTCGTAATTTCCTGCTCCACATATAACATGGAGGGTTAAAACACAGTCCCAAAAACATTTCAGACTATCAATGGCTCTTGAACAGGACAGTGTGACATGACAGTTACACCATGGTCCTGGAAGTGAAGAACATGCCCCTGCTTGCACGTACATGATGCTGACACACACACACACACACACACACACACACACACACACACACACACACACACACACACACACACACACACACACACACACACACACACACACACACACACACACACACACACAGACACACACGTCCCAGCCCCAGGTCCACTTACTTGATACTGATGGCATACTCGTTAGACTCTCTGGTCCGGTGTCTGATCAGGTAGGTGCTGTTCTCTCTGTCCATCAGCTTTACCGTCGCCTCCTGCCTCTCCATTGGCCCTGCAAACCTGACCATGAGAAATCCATGAGGTAAACATCACACAACCAACACACAACCATCAGACAACCATCAACCAACAATCACACAATCAACACACAACCATCAGACAACCATCAACCAACAATCACACAATCAACACACAATCATTAGACAACCATCAACCAACAATCACACAATCAACACACAATCATTCGACAATCACAAACAGTCCACAAATAACTATTGGAATCCCAGTAACAATGACATTATTATTCCTAACATATAAGAGTTGCTGTTTCACCTACCACAGCTGGGCTGAATAATCCACTGGTTTGGGTACCTGGGAGGGACAGTGAGAAACACAGTTATTTCCAGCTAAATGAAATCAATGCAGACAAGTAGAGGTCATCTGCAGTAATGAGCAATCACCTGTGAAGAAGGTAGGCATTAGAAAGGGTTTATAAAGGCTTATGAAAGTGTATGAAGGCTTATGAAGTTTTATGAACGCTTATGAAGTTTTATGAAGGCTCATGAAGTTTTATGAATGCTTCATTAAGCATTTAAATGAGTTGTTAAATTAGCATCTCTACTTACACATGGGCATGGCCGAACGGCATCGCTGGGAAAGGAACCAATCTCTCTCGTCGCCAAGATCTTGCCCTGCAACGGCACATGGCTGTTAGTTAATCACATTACGTTAGTCTGGGAGCAACATCCATCCCCTCCTCCTCCCCCATTGCTTCTATAAATCACCTCTTCCCTCCTTCTCTCCTCCCCCATCGCTTCTATAAACCATCCCTTCGCTCCTCCCCCATCGCTTCTATAAACCATCCCTTCCCTCCTCCTTCTTCCCCATCCCTTCGCTCCTCCCCCATCGCTTCTATAAATCATCCCTTCCCTTCTCCTTCTCCCCCATCACTTCTATAAATCATCCCTTCTCTCCTCCTCCCCCACCGCTTCTATAAATCAACCCATCACTCATTCCCCCTCCCCCAACGTTTCTATAAATCATCCATCCCCTCCCTCTATTCTACTCCTCCCCCATCGCATCTATAGTATAAATAATCTATTCTCTTCTCCTCCTCCACAATCGCTTCTATAAATCATCCTCTTCTCCTCATCCCCCATCACTTCTATAAATCATCCCTTCTATCCTTCTCTCCCCCTCCCGCACCGCTTCTATAAATCATCCCATCACTCATTCCCCCTCCCCCATCGCTTCTATAAATCATCAATCCCCTCCTTCTATTCTACTCCTCCCCCCATCGCATCTATAGTATAAATAATCTATTCTCTTCTCCTCCTCCACAATCGCTTCTATAAATCATCCTCTTCTCCTCCTCCCCCATCACTTCTATAAATCATCCCTTCTATCCTTCTCTCCCCCTCCCGCATCGCTTCTATAAATCATCCCTTCTCTCCTCCTCTCCTCCTCCTCCATCACTTCTATAACTCATCACTTCCCTCATCTCTCCTCCTCCCCCATCGCTTTGAAAAATCATCCCTTCCCTCCTTCTCTCTTCCTGCACCCCCATCGCTTCTATAAATCATCATATCACTCATTACCCCCTCCCCATCACTTCTATAAATCATCCCTTCTCTCATTCTCTTCTCCTCCTCCATCGCTTCTATAAATCACCCCTTCCCTCCTTCTCTCCACCCCCACCGCTTCTAAAAATCCTAGATAATTAGCCCACAATGAGGCAGAGCGTCAAACACACTAACACACTAGTGATGTAGCAGTCACTAACACACTAACACACTAGTGATGTAGCAGTCACTAACACACTAACACACTAGTGATGCAGCAGTCACTAACACACTAGTTATGTAGCAGTCACTAACAAACTAACACACTAGTGATGTAGCAGTCACTAACACACTAACACACTAGTGATGCAGCAGTCACTAACACACTAACACACTAGTGATGTAGCAGTCAATAACACACTAACACACTAGTGATGCAGCAGTCACTAACACACTAACACACTAGTGATGTAGCAGTCACTAACACACTAACACACTAGTGATGCAGCAGTCACTAACACACTAACACACTAGTGATGTAGCAGTCACTAACACACTAGTGATGTAGCAGTCACTAACACACTAACACACTAGTGATGTAGCAGTCACTAACACACTAACACACTAGTGATGCAGCAGTCACTAACACACTAACACACTAGTGATGTAGCAGTCACTAACACACTAGTGATGTAGCAGTCACTAACACACTAACACACTAGTTATGTAGCAGTCACTAACACACTAGTGATATAGCAGTCACTAACACACTAACACACTAGTGATGTAGCAGTCACTAACACACTAACACACTAGTGATGCAGCAGTCACTAAACACTAACACACTAGTGATGTAGCAGTCACTAACACACTAACACACTAGTGATGTAGCAGTCACTAACACACTAGTGATGTAGCAGTCACTAACACACTAACACACACTAGCAGTTAGTGATGTAGCAGTCACTAACACACTAACACACTAGTGATGTAGCAGTCACTAACACACTAACACACTAGTGATGTAGCAGTCACTAACACACTAACACACTAGTTATGTAGCAGTCACTAACACACTAACACACTAGTTATGTAGCAGTCACTAACACACTAACACACTAGTGATGCAGCAGTCACTAAACACTAACACACTAGTGATGTAGCAGTCACTAACACACTAACACACTAGTGATGTAGCAGTCACTAACACACTAGTGATGTAGCAGTCACTAACACACTAACACACTAGTGATGCAGCAGTCACTAACACACTAACACACTAGTGATGTAGCAGTCACTAACACACTAACACACTAGTGATGTAGCAGTCACTAACACACTAGTGATGTAGCAGTCACTAACACACTAACACACTAGTGATGTAGCAGTCACTAACACACTAACACACTAGTGATGTAGCAGTCACTAACACACTAGTGATGTAGCAGTCACTAACACACTAACACACTAGTGATGTAGCAGTTACTAACACACTAACACACTAGTGATGTAGCAGTCACTAACACACTAGTGATGTAGCAGTCACTAACACACTAACACACTAGTGATGTAGCAGTCACTAACACACTAACACACTAGTGATGTAGCAGTCACTAACACACTAACACACTAGTTATGTAGCAGTCACTAACACACTAGTGATGTAGCAGTCACTAACACACTAGTGATGTAGCAGTCACTAACACACTAACACACTAGTTATGTAGCAGTCACTAACACACTAACACACTAGTGATGCAGCAGTCACTAACACACTAACACACTAGTGATGTAGCAGTCAATAACACACTAGTGATGTAGCAGTCACTAACACACTAGTGATGCAGCAGTCACTAACACACTAGTGATGTAGCAGTCACTAACACACTAGTGATGTAGCAGTCACTAACACACTAACACACTAGTGATGTGGCCGTCACTAACACACTAGTGATGTAGAAGTCACTAACACACTAACACACTAGTGATGTAGCAGTCACTAACACACTAGTGATGCAGCAGTCATTAACACACTAGTGATGTAGCATTCACTAACACACTAGTGATGTAGCAGTCACTAACAAACTAACACACTAGTGATGTGGCAGTCACTAACACACTAGTGATGTAGAAGTCACTAACACACTAACACACTAGTGATGTAGCAGTCACTAACATACTAGTGATGTAGCAGTCACTAACACACTAACACACTAACACACTAGTGATGTAGCAGTCACTAACACACTAACACACTAGTGATGCAGCAGTCACTAACACACTACTGATGCAGCAGTCACTAACACACTAACACACTAGTGATGTAGCAGTCACTAACACACTAACACACTAGTGATGCAGCAGTCACTAACACACTAACACACTCGTGATGTAGCAGTCACTAACACACTAACACACTAGTGATGCAGCAGTCACTAACACACTAGTGATATAGCAGTCACTAACACACTAACACACTAGTGATGTAGCAGGCCCTAACACACTAACACACTAGTGATGCAGCAGTCACTAACACACTAGTGATATAGCAGTCACTAACACACTAACACACTAGTGATGCAGCAGTCACTAACACACTAGTGATGTAGCAGTCACTAACACACTAACACACTAGTGATGTAGCAGTCACTAACACACTAACACACTACACACACTAGTGATAGCAGTCACTAACACACTAACACACTAGTGATGTAGCAGTCACTAACACACTGCAGCAGTCAACACACTAGTGATGTAGCACTCACTAACACACTAACACACTAGTGATGTAGCAGTCACTAACACACTAGTGATGTAGCAGTCACTAACACACTAGTGATGTAGCAGTCACTAACACACTAACACACTAGTGATGTAGCAGTCACTAACACACTAGTGATGTAGCAGTCACTAACACACTAGTGATGTAGCAGTCACTAACACACTAACACACTAGTGATGCAGCAGTCACTAACACACTAGTGATATAGCAGTCACTAACACACTAACACACTAGTGATGCAGCAGTCACTAACACACTAGTGATGTAGCAGTCACTAACACACTAACACACTAGTGATGTAGCAGTCACTAACACACTAACACACTAGTGATATAGCAGTCACTAACACACTAACACACTAGTGATGCATGGGTTGACTCACAACCCGCAGTCCTAACTTTATATAGAACCGTGGGGCGGGTGGGTTTAGGATCATTAAATATTGTGTGGGTGACGTGCGGGTGGGTTGAATAAAGAGGAAACAATATCTTTAAAAAACATCTATAAATAAATAATAATAATAATAATAAACATCTATAAATGTATCATTCTTGTGCAATTCATGTCTACAGTTTAGGCTACATTGAGGTTTTTCTTTCCTTCTTTTTATCTGACGTTAGTGTGTAGCCTCATCCTAACCTTTAGGGCCTAACTGTAGAGCGTATCCACTGAGGCTAAAAGGAAGATGTCAGAGTTTAATTCAACAAGAGAAAAGAGTAGGGAGAGTAGAAAGGAGGGTCAGAACTGTAGCCTAATGTTTGGGAAAGATTTGGTGAAGTGTAGCAGTGCTGGTTATGTTATGTGATGATTGTGAGGCGCTAAAGAAATGTTACAGTCACAAGACGGGGACTTTGAAATGGTCAAGGGAACTGTGCTGTTCTGATGGCTTAAACGGAATAGTCGCCTGACTGAAACCTGGACATTGAATTGGGTCTATAACCTCTTACCTTGCCTAATATTAACTCCTGCAGAATTAAGCATTTCTTGCAGTAAAACTATACACCAAATGTACATTTAGACTCTGGAACAGGAGAGGAGAAATAGGATTTCATTTAGCATCTTGAGAGAATAAAACGCTTGGCTAGGGACCGTCTCTAAAAGGTGGAGGTGCTATCTTTATCAGCATCATAAAACCTTATACTGCGGTTAGAGACCGTCTCTAAAAGGTGGCGGTGCAATCTTTATCAGCATCATAAAACCTTATACTGCAGTTAGGGACCGTCTCTAAAAGGTGGCGGTGCAATCTTTATCAGCATCATAAAACCTGATAGTATTTCAACCACAAAATATACATCCACACTGAAATCTTATCAAAAACATGTTAGGTCGAACTGGACATTTTGCAAGGGAAAATCTTTCAATTTAAAAAAAAATATATACAGTGGGGCAAAAAAGTATTTAGTCAGCCACCAATTGTGCAAGTTCTCCCACTTAAAAAGATGAGAGAGGCCTGTAATTTTCATCATAGGTACACTTCCACTATGACAGACAAAATTAGAAAAACAATCCGCAAAATCACATTGTAGGATATTTAATGAATTTATTTGCAAATTATGGTGGAAAATAAGTATTTGGTCACCTACAAACAAGCAAGATTTCTGGCTCTCACAGACCTGTAATTTCTTCTTTAAGAGGCTCCTCTGCCATCCACTCGTTACCTGTATTAATGGCACCTGTTTGAACTTGTTATCAGTATAAAAGACACCTGTCCACAACCTCAAACAGTCACACTCCAAACTACACTATGGCCAAGACCAAAGAGCTGTCAAAGGACACCAGAAACAAAATTGTAGACCTGTACAAGGCTGGGAAGCCTGAATCTGCAATAGGTAAGCAGCTTGGTTTGAAGAAATCAACTGTGGGAGCAATTATTAGGAAATGGAAGACATACAAGACCACTGATAATCTCCCTCGATCTGGGGCTCCACGCAAGATCTCACCCCGTGGGGTGAAAATGATCACAAGAATGGTGAGCAAAAATCCCAGAACCACACGGTGGGACCTAGTGAATGACCTGCAGAGAGCTGGGACCAAAGTAACAAAGCCTACCATCAGTAACACACTACGCCGCCAGGGGCTCAAATCCTGCAGTGCCAGACGTGTCCTCCTGCTTAAGCCAGTACATGTCGAGGCCCATCTGAAGTTTGCTAGAGAGCATTTGGATGATCCAGAAGTAGATTGGGAGAATGTCATATGGTCAGATGAAACCAAAATATAAGTTTTTTTTTAACCAAAATTGGTAAAAACTCAACTCGTCGTGTTTGGAGGACAAAGAATGCTGAGTTACATCCAAAGAACAACATACCTACTGTGAAGCAGGGGGATGGAAACATCATGCTTTGGGGCTGTTTTTCTGCAAAGGGACCAGGATCACTGATCCGTGTAAAGGAAAGAATGAATGGGGCCATGTATCGTGAGATTTTGAGTGAAAACCTCCTTCCATCAGCAAGGGCATTGAAGATGAAACGTGGCTGGGGCTTTCAGCATGACAATGACCCCAAACACACCGCCCGGGCAACGAAGGAGTGGCTTTGTAAGCAGCATTTCAAGGTCCTGGAGTGGCCTAGCCAGTCTCCAGATCTCAACCCCATAGAAAATCTTTGGAGGGAGATGAAAGTCTGTGTTGCCCAGCAACAGCCCCAAAACATCACTGCTCTAGAAGAGATCTGCATGGAGGAATGGGCCAAAATACCAGCAACAGTGTGTGAAAACCTTGTGAAGACTTACAGAAAACATTTGACCTCTGTCATTGCCAACAAAGGGTACATAACAAAGTATTGAGATAATCTTTTGTTATTGACCAAATAATTGTTTTCCACCATAATTTGCAAATAAATTCATTAAAAATCCTACAATGTGATTTTCTGGATTTTTTTTCTCTCATTTTGTCTGTCATCGTTGAAGTGTACCTATTATGAAAATTACAGGCCTCTCTCATCTTTTTAAGTGGGAGAACATGCACAATTGGTGGCTGACTAAGTACTTTTTTGCCCCACTGTATATAGTATTCCCTAAAAGGTCTTTGCTGCGTCAGAGAAGCAGAGATAAATGAGGAAAAACAAAAACAAACTTCAACTAGTTAGTTTTTATTACATTATTCCGGTGAGCAATAGTGTATTCAGTCTTCTAGGGGAACAAGCAGTGACAGAAGAGAAGCTGCATGTATCTAATAAGTTGACAAATTAAAATGTCTATCAAAATGTCTGAAACTATAAGCAGAAACATAGGCCTATCTAAAAGAGGCCTTTCAAAAGATAGTTCTACCATCTCTGACTGCACTGCACATTTTCTATATTAGCGGGTTAGGGTCGGGTGCAGGGATTTTATCACATATAGTTGGGCGGTTGCGTGTAAACAAACAGCTAGCATCACTAACTGTCACGTCCTGACCATAGAAAGCCTGTATTTTCTATGGTAGAGTAGGTCAGGGCGTGACTAGGGGTTTTAGTCTAGTTCATTATTTCTATGTGGGGTTCTAGGTTTAATTTTCTATGTTGGTGTTTGTGTATGACTCCCAATTAGATGCAGCTGGTAATTGTTGTGTCTAATTGGGGATCATACTTAAGTTGCATTTTTCCACCTGTGGCTTATGGGATATTGTCTATGTACAGTATAGTTGCCTGTTCACATTGCATTGTCGGCACGTTTAGTTTATTCTTTATTGTTTTGTTTTTTCTAAGTTTCACTGTCCAATAAAAATGTGGAACTCTACGTACGCTGTGCCTTGGTCCGTTAATTCATTAGACGAACGTGACACTAACACACACACACACACACACACACACAGCTCCAGTTAATCATAACTCCAGAGCATACTTCAGTGCTGGGTCGTTGGATTTCGGGCTCCCGGGTGGCAGTCTAAGGCACTGCATCTCAGTGCTAGAGGTGTCACTACAGACTAGAGGTCGACCGATTAATCGGAATGGCCGATTTCAAGTTTTCATAACAGTATTTTTGGGTGCCGATTTGCCGATTTTAAAAAAAAAATATTTTTTATTTTTTTACACCTTTATTTAACCTTTATTTAACCTTTATTTAACTAGGCAAGTCGGTTAAGAACACATTCTTATTTTCAATGACGGCCTAGGAACAGTGGGTTAACTGCCTTGTTCAGGGGCAGAACAACACATTTTCACCTTGTCAGCTCGGGGTATCCAACCTTGCAACCTTAACTAGTCCAACGCAATAACGACCTGCCTCTCTCTCGTTGCACTCCACAAGGAGTTACGCGAATGCAGTAAGCCAAGGTAAGTTGCTAGCAAGCGTTAAACTTATCTTACAAAAAACAATCAATCGTAATCACTAGTTAACTACACATGGTTGATGATATTACTAGATATTATCTAGAGTGTCCTGTGTTGCATATAATCTGACTGAGCATACAAGTATTTGTCTGAGCGGTGGTAGGCAGAATCAGGCACATAAACATTCATTCAAACAGCACTTTTGTGCGTTTTGCCAGCAGCTCTTCGTTGTGCGTCAGTCATTGCGATGTTTATGACTTCAAGCCTAAACAGCAAGCCTATCAACTCCCGAGATGAGGCTCGTGTTACCGAAGTGAAATGGCTAGCTAGTTAGCGCTCACTAATTGTCGATGTGTTCCTGGTTCGAGCCCAGGGAGGAGCGAAGAGAGGGACGGAAGCTATACTGTTACACTGGCAATACTAAAGTGCCTATAAGAACATCCAATAGTCAAAGGTTAATGAAATACAAATGGTATAGAGGGAAATAGTCCTATAATTCCTATAATAACTACAACCTAAAACTTCTTACCTGGGAATATTGAAGACTCATGTTAAAAGGAACCACCAGCTTTCATATGTTTTGATGTTCTGAGCAAGGAACTGAAACGTTAGCTTTCTTACATGGCACATATTTTACATGGGACAAATTGCACTTTTACTTTCTTCTCCAACACTTTGGTTTTTGCATTATGAAGTGTGTCTCCGCCCCTTTATTACAGTATGAAGTGTGTCTCAGCCCCTTTATTACAGTGTGAAGTGTGTCTCAGCCCCTTTATTACAGTATGAAGTGTCTCCTCCCCTTTATTACAGTATGAAGTGTGTCTGCCCCTTTATTACAGTATGAAGTGTGTCTCAGCCCCTTTATTACAGTATGAAGTGTGTCCCCACCCCTTTATTACAGTATGAAGTGTGTCTCAGCCCCTTTATAACAGTATGAAGTCTGTCCCGCCCCTTTATTACAGTATGAAGTGTGTCTCAGCCCCTTTATTACAGTATGAAGTGTGTCTCCGCCCCTTTATTACAGTATGAAGTGTGTCTCCGCCCCTTTATTACAGTATGAAGTGTGTCTCAGCCCCTTTATTACAGTATGAAGTGTGTCCCCGCCCCTTTATTACAGTATGAAGTGTGTCTCAGCCCCTTTATAACAGTATGAAGTCTGTCCCGCCCCTTTATTACAGTATGAAGTGTGTCTCCGCCCCTTTATTACAGTATGAAGTGTGTCTCAGCCCCTTTATAACAGTATGAAGTGTGTCTCAGCCCCTTTATAACAGTATGAAGTGTGTCCCCGCCCCTTTATTACAGTATGAAGTGTGTCTCCGCCCCTTTATAACAGTATGAAGTGTGTCTCCGCCCCTTTATTGCAGTATGAAGTGTGTCTCCGCCCCTTTATTGCAGTATGAAGTGTGTCTCCGCCCCTTTATAACAGTATGAAGTGTGTCTCAGCCCCTTTATTGCAGTATGAAGTGTGTCTCCTCCCCTTTATTACAGTATGAAGTGTGTCTCCGCCCCTTTATTACAGTATGAAGTGTGTCTCCGCCCCTTTATTGCAGTATGAAGTGTGTCTCCTCCCCTTTATTACAGTATGAAGTGTGTCTCCTCCCCTTTATTACAGTATGAAGTGTGTCTCCGCCCCTTTATTACAGTATGAAGTGTGTCTCCGCCCCTTTATTACAGTATGAAGTGTGTCTCCGCCCCTTTATTACAGTATGAAGTGTGTACATGGGACATATTGCACTTTTACTTTCTTCTCCAACACTTTGGTTTTTGCATTATGAAGTGTGTCTCCGCCCCTTTATTACAGTATGAAGTGTGTCTCTGCCCCTTTATTACAGTATGAAGTGTGTCTCCGCCCCTTTATTACAGTATGAAGTGTGTCTCCGCCCCTTTATTACAGCATGAAGTGTGTCTCCGCCCCTTTATTACAGTATGAAGTGTGTCTCCGCCCCTTTATTACAGTATGAAGTGTGTCTCCGCCCCTTTATTACAGTATGAAGTGTGTCTCCGCCCCTTTATTGCAGTATGAAGTGTGTCTCCTCCCCTTTATTACAGTATGAAGTGTGTCTCCTCCCCTTTATTACAGTATGAAGTGTGTCTCCGCCCCTTTATTACAGTATGAAGTGTGTCTCTGCCCCTTTATTACAGTATGAAGTGTGTCTCTGCCCCTTCATTACAGTATGAAGTGTGTCTCCGCCCCTTTATTACAGTATGAAGTGTGTCTCCGCCCCTTTATTACAGCATGAAGTGTGTCTCCGCCCCTTTATTACAGTATGAAGTGTGTCTCCGCCCCTTTATTACAGTATGAAGTGTGTCTCCGCCCCTTTATTACAGTATGAAGTGTGTCTTCCCTCCGTGCAACTCCTCTTCAAAACATACATTAGATTGAAAAGTGAATCTGAAGCCCATCTCGATTATTCAGCTTAATAACATTTCATCTGAAAGCTGTGGAGAGCCCCTCTCTATTTGTTACGCCCTCGTAAGCGTATGATAAAGATTAAACAGGAGCCAGCCTGAAGGATCAAATTAAATTACATTGATTGATTACATTGTCCTGGCTGGCAAAGGGAGGGGGGGGAGAAAGAGAGAGAGAGAGAGAGAGAGAGAGAGAGAGAGAAAGAGAAAGAGAAAGAGAGAGAGAAAGAGAGAGAGAGAGACTAGTGATATATTTGCCTTCAGGATAGAACAGGGGATATGAAATCTCAATGTTCTGTAATCCTATCCTTTAGAACCCTTGGGGGAACCCGTTGGAAGATTAAGTATCCTTATTAGAACGTCGTTATGGATACTGAAGGGAGGGATAAAATAAGCACATTTGCAAATGTGCATTATCATTCACCAAATTCGGAGTAGGCTACCCCCCCCTCCCAGGGGACATGGCCTATACAGAGTTCATGGTAACCACGGTGACCGTGCCAAACTTTCACACTTTTCAACTCGACTCTTCGTCCAGTAGGATTATTAATGGTCTCCTGGCAACCATTTCATAGCCACGTTGTGTATCAGTTAGTGAGAGATCAGTGAGAGATTATCCCGCACTTTTGTATACTTTTTTTAAGCCAGTAGTTCTGAAAGTAGAACTCACGAGACAAAAGTGGTCCCTGAAAATTGTGTACTTCGTCACATACGTGCACCACGTCAGGTGATCCATTCAATTCAATGCAAGGGGCTTTATTGGCATGGGAAACATGTGTTAACATTGACAAAGCAAATGAAGTAGAAAATAAACAAAAGGGAAATAAACGTAAATTGATTAATCAAACAAACAAAGAGAGAGAAACTAAACTGAATCAGACACAAGGACTCTGCAGAGATGGATCAAACTGTAACACATTCTCACACACAGGCACATCAGTGACCGTCTAATGTGACTATATTATAGCCATACTGTCACCATTGATCTCTCTCTCCCTCGCTCTGCTGTGTGTGCATCTTGCTAGCCATCGCTCATTTGGCGAGGGGGCTGGAAAGTCATTGTCAGAAACTCAAATTGCTAGGAGGTGGCCCACGTGGAGGAAATGGCCCCGCAGAGCATGCAGAAAACAGTCGCTTTCAAACTAGTGATTACGTTTCTAATTGAGGTCTAAATAAAAAAGTAATTCTGTATAAATTACACATTGACATGTCCTGCCCAAAAAATACAAGTCGCCAAAAATAATATTTATTTTTTATAAAACTAACAAATGGTGACAGTACTGCTCTAATATAGTCACATTAGACAGTCACTAATGTGCCTGTCTGTGAGAATGTGTTACAGTTCGATCCATCTCTCCAGAGTCCTTCTCTGCAGAGTCCTTGTGTCTGATTCAGTTTAGTTTCTCTCTCTCTCTGTGTGTAGCACTTGATTAATCAATTTAAGTCACTAATTGGCTAGATCAACTTCTCTGCTCTCACAGATCTAATCAGAAGAGGCAAGGAAGACAACAGATAGCATTCACACAACCACACACAACCACACACCATATTCCTCATGCACAGCAGGAGTTTCATCACTCCAGGCTGAAGAAATCAATTGACAGAGCTGTGCGTGTCTGGGTTACCAACTACCGCCCACTATCTCCTCTTAATGCTGACCTCTATGTAACGGTTCTGTGATGATTCACCTGGAATGAACTGGAAGAGCATGACGGCTGAATGTGTGGGTTAAATCCCAGCAGTTAATGAGGAGCGAGGTCTCTCTCTCTCGCACACACACACACACACACACACACACACACACACACACACACACACACACACACACACACACACACACACACACACACACACACACACACACACGCACACACACACACACACACACACACACACACACACACACACACACACACACACACACACACACACACACACACACACACACACACACACACACACACACACACACACACACACACACACACACACACACACACACACTCCTTCCGTCTGACTGAGTCGTCACCCACCTGCCACCAGGAGCTGTGTAGGTCGGCACAGATGAGCTCGATGATGTCCCCAGCATGGATGGTCAACGGGGGGGCACTCTGGGGAGAGGGGATGCCACAGTAGTCTCTGATCACCAGCATCCTAGGGAGACCTGGAGACAGAGGAGAGGAGAAAACACATGCTGAGACAGGGCTATGGTAGACTCAACAGCCTTGGTTTCTCAAATGATTGCCTGCCTGGTTCACCAACTACTTCTCAGACAGAGTTCAACGTGTCAAATCGGAGGGTCTGTTGTCCAGACCTCAGGCAGTCTCTATGGGGGTACCACAGGATTCAATTCTCGGGCAGACTCTTTTCTCTGTATATATCAATGATGTCGCTCTTGATGCTGGTGATTCTCTGATCCACCTCTACGTAGACCACACCATTCTGTATACATCTGGCCCCTCTTTGGACACTGTGTTAACAAACCTCCAAACGAGCTTCAATGCCATACAACACTCCTTCCGTGGCCTCCAACTGCTCTTAAATGCTAGTAAAACTAAATGCATGCTCTTCAACCATTCGCTGCCTGCACCTGCCCCTTCCCGTCCAGCATCACCACCCTGGATTGTTCTGACTTAGAATATGTGGACAACTAAAAATACCTAGGTGTCTGGTTAGACTGTAAACTCTCCTTCCAGACTCACATTAAACATCTCCAATCCAAAATTAAATCTAGAATCGGCTTCCTATTTCGTAACAAAGCATCCTTCACTCACACCGCCAAACATACCCTCGTAAAACTGACTATCCTACCGATGCTCGATTTCGGCAATGTCATCTACAAAATAGTTTCCATTAGTCTACTCAGCAAACTGGATGCAGTCTATCACAGTGCCATCCGTTTTGTTACCAAATCACCTTATACCACCCACCACTGCGACTGTATGCTCTAGTCGGCTGGCCCTCGCTACATATTTGTCTCCAGACCCACTGGCTCCAGGTCATCTATAAGTCTATAAGTCTATGCTAGGTAAAGTTCCTCCACTCAGGCTCAGGAGTTTTTCCTAGCCACCGTGTTTCTACACCTGCATTGCTTGCTGTTTGGGGTTTTAGGCTGGGTTTCTGTACAGCACTTTGAGATATCAGCTGATGTATGAAGGGCTATATAAATACATTTGATTTGATTTGATTTGATCTCATCTCAATGGTCACGATAACAACACCCACCCGTAGCACGCTCTCCAGCAGGTATATCTCACTGGTCATTCCCAAAGCCAACACCTCTTTTGGCCTCCTTTCCTTCCACTTCTCTGTTGCCAATGACTGGAACGAATTGCAAAAATCACTGAAGTTGGAGACTTATATCTCCCTCACTAACTTTAAACATCAGCTATCTGAGCAGCTAACCGATCGCTGCAGCTGTAAATAGCCCATCTGTAAATAGCCCATCCAATCTACCTACCTCATCCCCATATTGTTATTTACTTTTCTGATCTTTTGCACACCAGTATTTCTACTTGCACATCATCATCTGCACATCTATCACTCCAGTGTTAATTTAGTAACTAATTTTGAGTAACTCTGTGTTGTTGTTTGTGTCGCACTGCTTTGCTTTATATTGGCCAGGTCGCAGTTGTAAATGAGAACTTGTTCTCAACTAGCTTACCTGGTTAAATAAAAGGTGAAATAAAATACAATTAAATAAATAGAGCTGGGGACAGACAGAGGAAAGGACATATGACTTCTAGATGGCCAGAGTCGCTCCCTTTCTCAACCCCTCTGATGTCTTTTCCTTCCAAAACACTTGGGTGTGCTATCTCTGACCAACTGTCTCATTATCGCTCTTAGAACCATCTTCTGGACACTAACCAGTCAGGCTCCAAGATGGGTCACTCAAAGGAAACTGCAGTCGTCTGTGTAACAGAGGCTCTCCGCGCTGCCAAAGCTGACTTTCTCTCCTCTGTTCTCATCCTCCACTCATCTATCCTCTGCCTTCAACAAGGTGAACCATCAGATCCTCAACTCCAACCTCTCAGGCCTGGGCGTCTCAGGGATGGGCGTCTCAGGCTCTGTCAGATCCTCCACTCCACCCTCTCAGGGCTGGGTGTCTCAGGGCTGGGCGTCTCAGGCTCTGTCAGATCCTCCACTCCACCCTCTCAGGGCTGAGTGTCACAGGGCTGGGCGTCTCAGGCTCTGTCAGATCCTCCTCTCCACCCTCTCAGGGCTGGGCGTCTCAGGCTCTGTCAGATCCTTCACTCCATCCTCTCAGGGCTGGGCGTCTCAGGCGCTGTCAGATCCTCCACTCCACCCTCTCAGACCTGGGCGTCTAAGGCTCTGTCAGATCCTCTCCTCCACCCTCTCAGGGCTGGGCGTCTCAGGATCTGTCAGGTCCTTCACTCCACCCTCTCAGGGATGGGCATCTCAGGGCTGGGCGTCTCAGGCTCTGTCAGATCCTCCACTCCACCCTCTCAGGGCTGGGCGTCTCAGGGCTGGGCGTCTCAGGCTCTGTCAGATCCTCCCTCCACCCTCTCAGGGCTGGGTGTCTCAGGGCTGGGCATCTCAGGCTCTGTCAGATCCTCCTCTCCACCCTCTCAGGGCTGGGAGTCTCAGGCTCTGTCAGATCCTCCTCTCCACCCTCTCAGGGCTGGGCGTCTCAGGCTCTGTCAGATCCTCCACTCCACCCTCTCAGGGCTGGGTGTCTCAGGGCTGGGCATCTCAGGCGCTGTCAGATCCTCCTCTCCACCCTCTCAGGGCTGGGAGTCTCAGGCTCTGTCAGATCCTCCTCTCCACGCTCTCAGGGCTGGGAGTCTCAGGGCTCTCAGGCTCTGTCAGATCCTCCTCTCCACCCTCTCAGGGCTGGGATTCTCAGCCTCTGTCAGATCCTCCTCTCCACCCTCTCAGGGCTGGGAGTCTAAGGCTCTGTCAGATCCTCCTCTCCACCCTCTCAGGGCTGGGAGTCTCAGGCTCTGTCAGATCCTCCTCTCCACCCTCTCAGGGCTGGGAGTCTCAAGCTCTGTCAGATCCTCCTCTCCACCCTCTCAGGGCTGGGAGTCTCAGGCTCTGTCAGATCCTCCTCTCCACCCTCTCAGGGCTGGGCGTCTCAGGCTCTGTCAGATCCTCCCTCCACCCTCTCAGGGCTGGGCGTCTCAGGCTCTGCCTCCCCTCCACCCTCTCAGGGCTGGGAGTCTCAGGCTCTGTCAGATCCTCCTCTCCACCCTCTCAGGGCTGGGCATCTCAGGCTCTGTCAGATCATCCTCTCCACCCTCTCAGGGCTGGGAGTCTCAGGCTCTGTCAGATCCTCCTCTCCACCCTCTCAGGGCTGGGCGTCTCAGGCTCTGCCTCCCCTCCACCCTCTCAGGGCTGGGCGTCTCAGGCTCTAAACACTCCTGGATTGCATCCTACCTGGCAGGGCGCTCCTACCAGATGGTGTGGAGAGGATCTGTGTATCTCAGCTTGGATGGATGTCGGCCCACCACCTCAACCTCAGCCTCGTCAAGATGGAACTGCTCTTCCTCCCGGGCAAGGCCTGCCCCGCTCAAAGACCTCTCCATCACGGTCTCCACGGTGCAAAGAACATTGCCGTGACCATGGAAAACATCCTGTCGTTCTCAAACATCAACAACATCAAAAACAGTGACTCACTCCTGCAGGTTCGTGCTCCACAACATCTGTAGATTACAACCTTTCCTAAAACAGGAAAAGGTGCAGGTTCTAATCCAGGCACTTGTCATCTCCCATCTGGAACTGGATCTACTGCAACTCTCTGCAACTCTCTGTTGGCTGGGCTCTGCGCTTCTACCATCAAACCCCTTCAACTCTCTGTTGGCTGGGCTCTGCGCTTCTACCATCAAACCCCTTCAACTCTCTGTTGGCTGGGCTCTACGCTTCTGCCAATCAAACCCCTTCAACTCTCTGTTGGCTGGGCTCTACGCTTCTGCCAATCAAACCCCTTCAACTCTCTGTTGGCTGGGCTCTGCACTTCTGCCATCAAACCCCTTCAACTCTCTGTTGGCTGGGCTCTACGCTTCTGCCAATCAAACCCCTTCAACTCTCTGTTGGCTGGGCTCTACGCTTCTGCCAATCAAACCCTTTCAACTCTCTGTTGGCTGGGCTCTACGCTTCTGCCAATCAAACCCCTTCAACTCTCTGTTGGCTGGGCTCTGCGCTTCTGCCATCAAACCCCTTCAACTCTCTGTTGGCTGGGCTCTACGCTTCTGCCAATCAAACCCCTTCAACTCTCTGTTGGCTGGGCTCTGCGCTTCTGCCAATCAAACCCCTTCAACTCTCTGTTGGCTGGGCTCTGCGCTTCTGCCATCAAACCCCTTCAACTCTCTGTTGGCTGGGATCTGCGCTTCTGCCATCAAACCCCTTCAACTCTCTGTTGGCTGGGCTCTGCGCTTCTGCCATCAAACCCCTTCAACTCTCTGTTGGCTGGGATCTGCGCTTCTGCCATCAAACCCCTTCAACTCTCTGTTGGCTGGGCTCTGCGCTTCTGCCAATCAAACCCCTTCAACTCTCTGTTGGCTGGGCTCTGCGCTTCTGCCATCAAACCCCTTCAACTTTCTGTTGGCTGGGCTCTGCGCTTCTGCCATCAAACCCCTTCAACTCTCTGTTGGCTGGGCTCTATGCTTCTGCCATCAAACCCCTTCAACTCTCTGTTGGCTGGGCTCTACGCTTCTGCCAATCAAACCCCTTCAACTCTCTGTTGGCTGGGCTCTACGCTTCTGCCAATCAAACCCCTTCAACTCTCTGTTGGCTGGGCTCTACGCTTCTGCCAATCAAACCCCTTCAACTCTCTGTTGGCTGGGCTCTACGCTTCTGCCAATCAAACCCCTTCAACTCTCTGTTGGCTGGGCTCTACGCTTCTGCCAATCAAACCCCTTCAACTCTCTGTTGGCTGGGCTCTGCGCTTCTGCCATCAAACCCCTTCAACTCTCTGTTGGCTGGGCTCTACGCTTCTGCCAATCAAACCCCTTCAACTCTCTGTTGGCTGGGCTCTGCGCTTCTGCCATCAAACCCCTTCAACTCTCTGTTGGCTGGGCTCCGCGCTTCTGCACTGGTTTCTAGTCGAAGCTCGCATCCACATCAAGACCTTGGTTCTTACCTATGGAGCAGCAAGAGGAACTGCCCCTCTCTACCTTCAGGCTATGATCAAACCCTACACCCACCTCAGCTAGACTAAAGACACCTGTCAGACAGACAAGGCCTCCTACTCTCCCCCAGTCTACTCCCAAAGCACTTAAACACATTTACCTTCCAGCCATAGTTCTCTTTAGCGTGGTCCCAGATCTGCTTCTGCTGTCTTAACCACCTCCTATGGTCATTTGTGTGACAACGACTATAGGAGTGAGGTAGACAAGGGCATAAACAGATCTGGGACCACGCTAACAGTCTTCACTCCTATTAAAACCAGTGATGCTGTCCTCAGATGACTGAACTATCGTGGCAACAGGCCACGCATGTGCTGTTTAATAAGAACAATATAAAAGCCAATAAGCATAACAGTCTGCCTTTTCTGCCTGCCTGTCTTTCTCATGAAGAGATTAAGTTCCGAATATTAATTTCCTCTCTAAGTGACTCAGGTAGGCATAACTCTATTGCTGAGCTCAGAGTAGAGGAGCACAGGCAAGGGCACAGAGAGTGGCTGAAGAGTTTAACAGAGGCAAGGGCACAGAGAGAGGCTGGACAGTTTAACAGAGGCAAGGGCACAGAGAGAGGCTGAAGAGTTTAACAGAGGCAAGGGCACAGAGAGAGGCTGGACAGTTTAGATGTGGGCGTTCTCCCATCCCTGCCCAGGCTTTTCTTATTGAATCCACCCACTCCAATCCATCTGTCTCCACTACACGCTGTCCTTCCTCCCTGGCTCCCACCGTAGACTGGAGGTAAAGGCCTTCCTCCCTGGCTCCCACAGTAGACTGGAGGTAAAGGCCTTCCTCCCTGGCTCCCACCGTAGACTGGAGGTAAAGGCCTTCCTCCCTGGCTCCCACCGTAGACTGGAGGTAAAGGCCTTCCTCCCTGGCTCCCACAGTAGACTGGAGGTAAAGGCCTTCCTCCCTGGCTCCCACAGTAGACTGGAGGTAAAGGCCTTCCTCCCTGGCTCCCACAGTAGACTGGAGGTAAAGGCCTTCCTCCTGGCTCCCACCGTAGACTGGAGGTAAAGGCCTTCCTCCTGGCTCCCACAGTAGACTGGAGGTAAAGGCCTTCCTCCCTGGCTCCCACAGTAGACTGGAGGTAAAGGCCTTCCTCCTGGCTCCCACAGTAGACTGGAGGTAAAGGCCTTCCTCCCTGGCTCCCACCGTAGACTGGATGGGAAGGCCTTCCTCCCTGGCTCCCAAGTAGACTGGAGGTAAAGGCCTTCCTCCCTGGCTCCCACAGTAGACTGGAGGTAAAGGCCTTCCTCCCTGGCTCCCACCGTAGACTGGAGGTAAAGGCCTTCCTCCCTGGCTCCCACCGTAGACTGGAGGTAAAGGCCAATCTATTAGCACTGGATTCTTAGAAAGTGGATTGAATTGTGTTCCATCAGTGTGGATGTTGAGATTATTTACTATGTGATCAAGTGTTCTTCATCATCGTCATCTGGTGAACCCTTCTCCTGAAGAGCTACTTGGCGAACCCTTCTCCTGAAGAGCTACTTGGCGAACCCTTCTCCTGAAGAGGTACATGGCGAACCCTTCTCCTGAAGAGCTACATGGTGAACCCTTCTCCTGAAGAGCTACATGGCGAACCCTTCTCCTGTAGAGCTACTTGGCGAACCCTTCTCCAGAAGAGCTACTTGGCGAACCCTCCTCCAGAAGAGCTACTTGGCGAACCCTTCCCCAGAAGAGCTACTTGGCGAACCCTTCTCCAGAAGAGCTACTTGGCGAACCCTCCTCCAGAAGATCTACTTGGCGAACCCTTCTCCAGAAGAGCTACTTGGCGAACCCTTCTCCAGAAGAGCTACTTGGCGAACCCTTCCCCAGAAGAGCTACTTGGCGAACCCTTCTCCAGAAGAGCTACTTGGCGAACCCTTCTCCAGAAGAGCTACTTGGCGAACCCTCCTCCCGAGGAGTTGCTTGGTGAACTAACTTTGACGTTTTCAGCTTTTAGACTTCTAACTTGAAGTTGTTAGATGGTTATATAGGCCACTTTCACAGCAGCGGTCTTCACATGAGGTCTCTGTTAAGACTGTAGGAAGTGACACGGTGGAACCGTACTGACCTGGGTCTGGTTGTTTACGCACCGTCGGAGCCCTCTGTGGAGAGAGAGAAGGAATGTCACTCACACACATCACACACAGGCGTACGCAGACACACGCACGAACATGCACACACGCATGAATGCACATGCAGAAACACACACACACACCGAGAGAAACAAACACTCAGAGAAACACACACACAGATAAACACATGGGCACAGAGAAACAAAACACAGAGAGAAACACACACACACACAGTGCGATATCAACTTGACCTGCACTACAGTACGAGTCAGAGACGTTCATTCATCTGGGAATTTTCTTTCTGTTTTTCTTACAACTGTAAGACGTGGTACCTACCAGATACACATATGAAAAGGGTGTGCTGTTCATTACAGTCCCTCCTACACACATATCTTACCCTTGTGTTACACTTGTGTGATTGTTAAGAGTGTGAGAAATCTAGTCTCACCATGAGTCAGGTTCAGCAGGTCAGGAGACAGTCAAATTGACACGTTCAATGAATGGAATGGAATGGCTAATGTCATGTATTTAGGTCATCGAAAATCACATGCATCCATCTATCCATTTATCATGTGTCTGTTTGTGTGTGTCTGTGTGCCTGCTTGTGTGTGTGTCTGTCCATGTATGTGTCTGTGTGTGTGTCTGTTCATGTGTGTGTCTGTTCATGTGTGTGTCTGTACATGTGTGTCTGTGTGTGTGTGTGTGTGTGTGTGTGTGTGTCTGTTCATGTGTGTCTGTGTGTGTGTGTGTGTGTGTGTGTGTGTGTGTCTTACCTCAGGCCTCAGCTTGGCAGAATCTAAAAGGAGGTGGACAAGGGACAGAGTGAGCAGAAAGCACTAAACAGAATAACATGTTGAAGCATATGATAAAAAGTCAATGGTTGTAGAGGCACATCTCCCTCTCCTACCAGTTCTTCCGCAGACACCCACTCTACCCAGACATTCCTTATGAGCTCCGAGTCCACACTTAAGACAGAGATAGCCCTGGTTGAAGATACCCCTGGAGGAGACATTACAGGTACAGTACCAATCTTCAACACTGTTAACCACGGAGAATTCAGGAGAAATACTATTATGGGATGTTACTCTGAGAGTAAGGATAAACAGGTATACACACACACACACCTGAGGAGCAGGTGACAGGAGCTACAGGTAGTGATTCTGATGAAGGTATGCATCCTGAACTGGTGGAAGTTGTTACTGGAGTTCTCTGGTCTGATGTTGGATCTGTTTAGAGAGAGAGGAGAGGAGAGAGAGAGGAGAGAGAGAGGAGAGGAGGGAGAGGAGAGGGAGGACAGGGGAGGAGGAGGAGAGGGAGGGGAGGAGGGAGAGGAGAGGGAGGAGAGGGAGGGGAGGAGGGAGAGAGAGAGAGGAGGAGGAGAGGAGAGAGGGAAGGAGAGGCGGAGGTGAGGGGAGGGGAGGAGGGAGAGAGAGAGGGAAGGAGAGGGAGGAGAGGAGAGAGAGAGGTGATGGGGGGGAGGGGGGAGAGAGAGAGAGAGAGAGGGGGAGGGGGGGAGGTGAGGAGTGAGGAGAGGAGGGAGAGAGGGGGGGGGGAGGAGAGGAGAGAGAGGAAAGGGGGTGAGAGGGGAGGAAGGGGAGGAGGGGAGGTGAGGAGGGAGAGAGAGGGGCAGAGGGAGAGGAAATGAGTGAGAGAGAACAGATGGTGTGTGTGCAGAGTGTGTACTGAGTGTACAGAGTGTGTACTGAGTGTACAGAGTGTGTACAGAGTGTACAGAGTGTGTACTGAGTGTGTACAGAGTGTGTACTGAGTGTACAGAGTGTGTACTGAGTGTGTGCACAGAGTGTACAGAGTGTGTACTGAGTGTACAGAGTGTGTACTGAGTGTGTACTGAGTGTGTACAGTGTGTACAGAGTGTACTGAGTGTACAGAGTGTGTACCGAGTGTGCACATAGTGTGTACAGAGTGTGTACAGTGTGTACTGAGTGTGTACTGAGTGTGTACAGAGTGTATAGAGTGTTTACTGAGTGTACAGAGTGTGTACAGAGTGTACAGTGTGTGTACTGAGTGTGTACTGAGTGTGTACAGAGTGTACAGAGTGTGTACTGAGTGTGTACTGAGTGTGTACAGAGTGTGTACTGAGTGTACAGAGTGTGTACTGAGTGTGTACAGAGTGTGTACTGAGTGTACAGAGTGTGTACTGAGTGTGTACAGAGTGTGTACAGTGTGTACAGAGTGTGTACAGATTGTGTACTGAGTGTGTACAGAGTGTGTACAGATTGTGTACTGAGTGTGTGTACAGAGTGTGTACAGAGTGTGTACAGAGTGTGTACAGAGTGTGTACTGAGTGTGTACAGTGTGTACAGAGTGTGTACTGAGTGTGTACAGAGTGTGTACAGAGTGTGTACTGAGTGTGTACTGAGTGTGTACTGAGTGTGTACAGTGTGTACAGAGTGTGTACTGAGTGTGTACAGAGTGTGTACAGAGTGTGTACAGTGTGTACTGAGTGTGTACAGAGTGTGTACAGTGTGTACTGAGTGTGTACAGAGTGTGTACAGAGTGTGTACAGAGTGTGTACAGAGTGTGTACAGAGTGTGTACAGAGTGTGTACTGAGTGTGTACAGATTGTGTACTGAGTGTGTACAGTGTGTACAGAGTGTGTACTGAGTGTGTACAGAGTGTGTACAGAGTGTGTACAGATTGTGTACAGAGTGTGTACAGATTGTGTACTGAGTGTGTACAGATTGTGTACTGAGTGTGTACAGTGTGTACAGTGTGTACAGAGTGTGTATAGAGTGTGTACAGAGTGTGTACAGATTGTGTACTGAGTGTGTACAGAGTGTGTACAGAGTGTGTACAGAGTGTGTACAGATTGTGTACTGAGTGTGTACAGTGTGTACAGATTGTGTACTGAGTGTGTACAGTGTGTACAGTGTGTACAGAGTGTGTACAGTGTGTACAGAGTGTACAGAGTGTGTACAGAGTGTGTACAGAGTGTGTACAGAGTGTGTACAGTGTGTACAGTGTGTACATAGTGTGTACAGAGTGTGTACAGAGTGTGTACAGAGTGTGTACTGAGTGTGTACAGAGTGTACTGAGTGTGTACAGAGTGTGTACAGAGTGTGTACAGAGTGTGTACAGAGTGTACAGAGTGTGTATAGAGTGTGTACAGAGTGTGTACAGTGT
>NC_056438.1:78892552-78907552 GCF_018296145.1 Oncorhynchus tshawytscha | reverse complement strand
TCAAACCCTAACCCGGAAGACGCTGGGCCAATTGTGCACCACCCTATAGGACTCCCAATCACGGCCGGTTGTGATACAGCCTAGAATCGAACCAGGGTCTGATGTGACTGTGCCACTCGGGAGCCTGAAAAGTCAGTGAATGTTCCTCAGTGGCCTAGTTACAGTTTTGACTTTACTTTTCTACTTGAAAATCGATGACAAGACCTGAAAATGGTTGTCTAGACATGATCAACAACCAATTTGACAGAGCTTGAAGAATTTAACAAAGAATAATGGGCAAAATGTTGTACAATCCAGGTGTGGAAAGGCTTACCCAGAAAGACTCAATGCTGTAATCGCTGTCAAAGGTGCTTCTACAAAGTACTGAGTCAGGGGTATGAATACTTATGCAAATGAGAGATTTCTGTATTTCAATTTCAATAAATTTGCCAACATTTAAAAAAAAAAACTGTTTTCGCTTTGTCATTATGGGATATTTTGTGCACATGGGTGATTTTGAATTGAATTGGATTTTGAATTGAGGCTGTAACACAAATAAATGTGGAATACGTCAAGGGGTAGGAAGACTTTCTGAAGAAACTGTATATGCCTTTTAGCCAACAAGCTTTCACAGAATCAGACGTTTGTCCATAAAGGTTACATTTCAAAGGTTAAGTCAAGGTATTAATTCCAAATGGTAAAGTTAATGGTTAAGATTTAGGATAGGGTTCAAACAAATAAACAACAACAACAAAAAACAAAAACAACAACAACAACAACAAATAAACAACAACAACAAAAAACAACAACAAATAAACAACAAAAACAAAAACAACAACAACAACAACAAATAAACAACAACAACAAATAAATTGCACTGAGACTGAATGCCATAGCCTCGGAGCAAGAGCTCGCAGTTTACACCCATTCACCATCACCCTTCCACAACGCCTTAGTAAAACCCAAGGCTACTTGATGGTAATAGTGCTCACCATTGCCCCTAGTGGCCCGGGTTTGAAGTAATCTCCTGACGTCTTCTGACGTCCTGCTTACCTGGACGGACGGTCTTATTTCACAGTGGAGCGACCTGGCTGATTTAACAAATAATTTTCTTCACTACAGTCATGCGAGCGTACATTTTTCATATGGGTGGCCACGGAGCAGGAATCAAACCCACAATCCCGAGCCACATTCAGTATTAAAAAACAAAAAAATGTAGTGGAACGTTCAATTAAATGGAGAAAGGTGGGGCACTGAACGACCAGTTGAAAGGATGTGGGCTCAAAATGCACCGTTGCCCTTTGAATACATCACGTGTTGCTTCAAGCCACACCCTGCCACACCTACCAAACAGTGTAAATGTACCTCAAAGTCTGTTCAGGAATGTACAAGAACAATTTTGGGGAAACGTGTCGTTCAGTGCAAACCGTTCTGCAATGTAGCAAACGTACCACTTGTGTCTACGAACTGAGAGGCACAGGACCACCATGACACTTCACAGACACAGAGTACAGACGTAGCCCCAGCTCACATTGCCATGTCAAACTGGTCCAACCACTTCTTCTTCAGCTCCTTGGTCTTGAAGAAGAACTCAAAGCCACTCTGCCCCTGCTGATGGGTCAGGTAGAAACCATAGAACCACTGGGGAGGGAGAGAGGAAGACAAGGAGAGAGTGAATGGCAAAGTTACTCTCTCTCTCTCTCTCTCTCACACACACACACACATTTTGTTGTTACAGCCTGAATGTATTAACATCCCCTATATTAACATCCCCTTATATTAATATCCTATATTAACATCCCTTATTAACACCCTCCTATATTAACACCCTCCTATATTAACATCCCTTATTAACACCCTCCTATATTAACATCCCTTATTAACACCCTCCTATATTAACATCCCTTATTAACACCCCCCTATATTAACATCCCTTATTAACACCCTCCTATATTAACATCCCTTATTAACACCCTCCTATATTAACACCCCCCTATATTAACATCCCTTACAAACACCCTCCTATATTAACATCCCTTATTAACATCCTCCTATATTAACACCCCTTATTAACATCTTCCTATATTAACATCCCTTATTAACATCCTCCTATATTAACACCCCTTATTAACACCCTCCTATATTAACATCCCTTATTAACATCCTCCTATATTAACATCCCTTATTAACATCCTCCTATATTAACACCCTCCTATATTAACATCCCTTATTAACACCCCCCTATATTAACATCCCTTATTAACACCCTCCTATATTAACATCTCTTATTAACACCCTCCTATATTAACGCCCCCCTATATTAACATCCCTTATTAACACCCTCCTATATTAACATCCCTTATTAACATCCTCCTATATTAACACCCTCCTATATTAACCCCCTCCTATATTAACACCCCTTATTAACACCCTCCTATATTAACATCCCTTATTAACATCCTCCTATATTAACACCCCCTATATTAACATCCCTTATTAACACCCTCCTATATTAACACCCCCTATATTAACACCCCTATATTAACACCCCCTATATTAACATCCCTTATTAACACCCTCCTATATTAACACCCTCCTATATTAACATCCCTATATTAACACCCTCCTATATTAACACCCTCCTATATTAACACCCTCCTATATTAACATCCCTATATTAACACCCTCCTATATTAACATCCCTTATTAACACCCTCCTATATTAACACCCCCTATATTAACATCCCTTATTAACACCCTCCCTATATTAACACCCTCCTATATTAACATCCCCTATATTAACATCCCTTATTAACACCCTCCTATATTAACACCCTCCTATATTAACACCCTCCTATATTAACATCCCTTATTAACACCCTCCTATATTAACACCCTCCTATATTAACACCCTCCTATATTAACATCCCTTATTAACATCCCTATATTAACACCCCCCTATATTAACATTCCCTATTAACACCCTGCTATATTAACACCCTCCTATATTAACACCCCCTATATTAACATCCCTTATTAACACCCTCCTATATTAACACCCTCCTATATTAACATCCCCTTATTAACACCCCCTATATTAACATCCCTTATTAACACCCTCGTATATTAACACCCCCCTATATTAACATCCCTTATTAACACCCTCCTATATTAACACCCTCCTATATTAACATCCCTTATTAACACCCTCCCTATATTAACATCCCTTATTAACACCCTCCTATATTAACACCCTCCTATATTAACATCCTCCTATATTAACATCCTCCTATATTAACACCCCCCTATATTAACATCCCTTACTAACACCCTCCTATATTAACATCCCTTATTAACACCCTCCTATATTAACATCCCTTATTAACACCCCCCTATATTAACACCCTCCTATATTAACACCTCCTATATTAACATCCTCCTATATTAACACCCTCCTATATTAACATCCCTTATTAACACCCCCTTATATTAATATCCCTTATTAACACCCTCCTATATTAACATCCCTTATTAACACCCTCCTATATTAACACCCTACCATATTAACACCCTCCTATATTAACACACACACACACACATTTTGTTGTTACAGCCTGAATGTATTAACATCCCCTATATTAACATCCCCTTATATTAATATCCTACATTAACATCCCTTATTAACACCCTCCTATATTAACACCCTCCTATATTAACATCCCTTATTAACACCCTCCTATATTAACATCCCTTATTAACACCCTCCTATATTAACATCCCTTATTAACACCCCCCTATATTAACATCCCTTATTAACACCCTCCTATATTAACATCCCTTATTAACACCCTCCTATATTAACACCCCCCTATATTAACATCCCTTACTAACACCCTCCTATATTAACATCCCTTATTAACATCCTCCTATATTAACACCCCCCTATATTAACATCCCTTATTAACACCCTCCTATATTAACATCTCTTATTAACACCCTCCTATATTAACATCCCTTATTAACACCCTCCTATATTAACACCCTCCTATATTAACACCCTCCTATATTAACACCCCTTATTAACACCCTCCTATATTAACATCCCTTATTAACATCCTCCTATATTAACACCCTCCTATATTAACACCCTCCTATATTAACACCCCTTATTAACACCCTCCTATATTAACATCCCTTATTAACATCCTCCTATATTAACACCCTCCTATATTAACATCCCTTATTAACACCCTCCTATATTAACACCCCCCTATATTAACATCCCTTATTAACACCCTCCTATATTAACACCCCCCTATATTAACACCCTCCTATATTAACACCCTCCTATATTAACACCCTCCTATATCCCTTATTAACACCCTCCTATATTAACACCCTCCTATATTAACACCCTCCTATATTAACATCCCTTATTAACACCCTCCTATATTAACACCCTCCTATATTAACACCCCCTTATTAACACCCTCCTATATTAACATCCCTTATTAACATCCTCCTATATTAACACCCTCCTATATTAACATCCCTTATTAACACCCTCCTATATTAACACCCCCTATATTAACATCCCTTATTAACACCCTCCTATATTAACACCCCCCTATATTAACACCCTCCTATATTAACACCCTCCTATATTAACATCCCTTATTAACACCCTCCTATATTAACACCCTCCTATATTAACACCCTCCTATATTAAAATCCCTTATTAACACCCTCCTATATTAACATCCCTTATTAACACCCTCCCTATATTAACACCCCCTAATATTAACATCCCTTATTAACATCCCTTATTGCTATATTAACACCCTCCTATATTAACATCCCTTATTAACACCCCCTATATTAACATCCTATATTAACACCCTCCTATATTAACACCCTCCTATATTAACACCCTCCTATATTAACATCCTCCTATATTAACACCCTCCTATATTAACACCCCCTATATTAACATCCCCCTATATTAACACCCTCCTATATTAACATCCCTTATTAACACCCTCCTATATTAACATCCCTTATTAACACTATATTAACCCCTATATTAACACCCTCCTATATTAACATCCTCCTATATTAACATCCTCCTATATTAACACCCTCCTATATTAACATCCCTTATTAACACCCCCTTATATTAATATCCCTTATTAACACCCTCCTATATTAACATCCCTTATTAACACCCTCCTATATTAACACCCTACCATATTAACACCCTCCTATATTAACACCCCCCTATATTAACATCCCTTATTAACACCCTCCCTATATTAACATCCCTTATTAACACCCTCCTATATTAACACCTTCCTATATTAACACCCTCCTATATTAACACCCCCTATATTAACATCCCTTATTAACACCCCCTATATTAACACCCTCCTATATTAACACCCTCCTATATTAACATCCCTTATTAACACCCCCTATATTAACATCCCTTATTAACACCCTCCTATATTAACACCCTTATTAACCCCTATATTAACATCCCTTATTAACACCCTCCTATATTAACACCCCCTATATTAACATTCCTTATTAACACGCTCCTATATTAACATCCCTTATTAACACCCCCCTATATTAACATCCCTTATTAACACCCTCCTATATTAACATCCTTTATTAACACCCTTGTATATTAACACCCTCCTATATTAACACCCTCCTATATTAACACCCTCCTATATTAACATACCTTATTAACACCCTCCTATATTAACACCCTCCTATATTAACATACCTTATTAACAACCTCCTATATTAACACCCTCCTATATTTCGGTTGCTAGTCCAACGCTCTAACCACTAGGCTACCCTGCCACCCCAATGATGTGACAGAGAGTCACGTCATATTTTTCAATATACTGTAGCCCTACCGTAGGCGACTTGAGTCTCACTAGTGTTGAGTAATGTGCTGTTAAAAGTGGTGTTGGTCTTATTTATTTTAAGAGCATATTGAAGTTAGAGGCAATAGGATTTGAAGCAAAAGCCTACAACTATTTTAACACTGTTGCACGCTGCTCTGAGACAAAAATGGGGACTGGTCTTGATAAATAAGAGATTTATATTTTCACTAATTCTCCGTTTGGGTATTGGTTAGACTAATATTAGAAAATGAGGGTGTATAAATGTTATGCTCTAGTCTAACCTTTATATAACTAGGCAAGTCAGTGAAGAACTAATTCTTATTTACAAGAACAGCCTAATCCGTCCTCCCCGGTCTCCCGTGTGCCCGCACGACACAGGAATTATTTAGCTAAATAACCCAGTACTGTACTCCCAATCGTCACGTTGTACAGCGCCATATTTTCCATTCCATCCTAACGGAAACCCAGAGTTTTTGTTTTGTTTTTCTTGGAATAGAAACATCATAATATTAATCCAATGAGTTAAACAACATTTCTTAAAATCAGTCCCATATACTATGTTCTTACAAAAAAAAGGTTTTCAATTCTCTAGTAGAGCCACTATTGAAGGCTATAAAATGCTTCTCAAAGACACCCATTGGTGGTCAAACTAGCACTAACTAGCATTGATGGTACCAGTGGTTGGCACTTATATAACATGCCATAGAATTCTGTGGCACACTTCAACTTTTAAAGGAAGAACCCACTGTATCTCTATGTCCTGGGAAATGGTCTTGTTACTTATAACCTCATGCATTAGCCTACGTTAGCTCAACCGTCCCGAGGTCGGGACACCGATCCTGTAGAGGTTTTAACATCACCCTGTATTAACATGATTTGATTTGGCATCCTATATTAACATCCTATATTAAACATCCTATATTAAACATCCTATATTATCACCATTAACATTTTCGTCAACTGCTCTCTCTATCCTGGACGGGGTTGTTGGTGCAGGTAAGTGGTAGGGTTAGGCCAGGCAGGTAGACAGATAGAAAGCCAACAGGGTAGGTAACCCCAGAGCCCTATGAGATTGGAAGCATTTGTTTTTTAATCCAGAGAAACGTTATATTACTTTTAGTCTTTTATCTCCTGTTCTGTAAAGAATTGCCCATCAAACTAGCTAAAACCAGCAGTGGCACACTGACTACTTCTTGCTGTTGTATGTCATCTCTCATGATCAGGGACAGGAAAGGGTTCAATTTGACCTTTTCTTTAGTAGGCCTACAATGTCGATGTTAGCAGCAGAACAAACTCCAATCACAGGTAAAGAGTAGTTTAATTGTTACAACAGCATAGCGAACAGCATAGCGAACAGTTAGCTAGCTAAGTAGTTGTGTTACTCCTGATGTATTGTTGTCTATACCATGTTGACCTTTGTGCTTGTTGACCTTTGTGCTGCTATCTGTGCCCAATCATGTTTGTACCATGTTTTGTACTGCTACCATGTTGTTATGTTGTGTTGCTGCCTTGCTATGTTGTTGTTTTAGGTCTCTCTTTATGTAGTGTTGTGGTGTCGTGATGTGTATCTTTTAATCCCAGCCCCCTTTTGCCTTTTGGTAGGCCGTCATTGTAAATAAGAATTTGTTCTCAACTGACTTGCCCAGTTAAATAAAGGTTAAATATATATATATATTTTTAAGTAGTTAGCTGATTTATATTTTCTACAGTCGCTATGATCAGCTGATAGCCCTCCCCTATTTTCCCTTGAACAGCAGAGAATTATGAATGCAAGGAATTTGGGCTAAAAACTAAACTTGTTTTCACTTTGATCACATGTACCCTGGCTGTGGCGACTGACCTTCTTGCTCTCTCTATCCTGGGTGGGGTTGTTGGTGATCTTAAAGTAGTTGAGATCAATCACATCCTTCATCTCATAGTTGTCTCCTCGTCTCTTACAGACGATCACAGCCCCGTCAAACAGGAAGATATGTCTGCGCCCAAAACAAAGTTCATACAAGTTCATTTACAGTGTTTATTTATTTACAGTGTTTATTTATTTACAGTGTTTACAGTGTGTATCCTGTCATATTACACATAAAGAAATTCCTACGTTGCTTTACATGCTGTCCATATAATGACGACAGAGAAAGCCACACATGCTAGTCCTTTTCCTACTAACAATTAACAATATACAGGCTGCAATAGCCTTCCTTAGGACCAACCCGGGTTGCCCATTTGTTTCACTGGGTCTGGGAAACCAGTCTGTAGTCAGTGGGTCTGGGAAACCAGTCTGTAGTCACTGGTTCTGGGAAACCAGTCTGTAGTCACTGGTTCTGGGAAACCAGTCTGTAGTCAGTGGGTCTGGGAAACCAGTCTGTAGCAGTGGGTCTGGGATACCAGTCACATGGGTCTGGGAAACCAGTCTGTAGTTTTGGGAAACCAGTCTCAGTGGGTCTGGGAAACAGTCTGTAGTCACTGGGTCTAACAATATAGTCACTGGGTCTGAAACCAGTCTATAGTCACTGGGTCTGGGAAACCAGTCTGTAGTCAGTGGGTCTGGGATACCAGTCTGTAGTCACTGGGTCTGGGAAACCAGTCTGTAGTCACTGGTTCTGGGAAACCAGTCTGTAGTCACTGGGTCTGCCCATTTGTAGTCACTGGGTCTGGGAAACCAGTCTGTAGTCAGTGGGTCTGGGAAACCAGTCTGTAGTCACTGGTTCTGGGAAACCAGTCTGTAGTCACTGGTTCTGGGAAACCAGTCTGTAGTCAGTGGGTCTGGGATACCAGTCTGTAGTCAGTGGGTCTGGGATACCAGTCTGTAGTCACTGGGTCTGGGAAACCAGTCTGTAGTCACTGGGTCTGGGATACCAGTCTGTAGTCACTGGGTCTGGGATACCAGTCTGTAGTCACTGGGTCTGGGAAACCAGTCTGTAGTCACTGGGTCTGGGATACCAGTCTGTAGTCAGTGGGTCTGGGATACCAGTCTATAGTCACTGGGTCTGGGAAACCAGTCTGTAGTCACTGGTTCTGGGAAACCAGTCAGTCAGTGGGTCTGGGATACCAGTCTGTAGTCAGTGGGTCTGGGATACCAGTCTGTAGTCACTGGGTCTGGGAAACCAGTCTGTAGTCACTGGGTCTGGGATACCAGTCTGTAGTCACTGGGTCTGGGAACCAGTCTGTCACTGGGTCTGGGAAACCAGTCAGTCACTGGGTCTGGGATACCAGTCTGTAGTCAGTGGGTCTGGGATACCAGTCTGTAGTCACTGGGTCTGGGAAACCAGTCTGTAGTCACTGGTTCTGGGAAACCAGTCTGTAGTCAGTGGGTCTGGGAAACCAGTCTGTAGTCACTGGGTCTGGGAAACCAGTCTGTAGTCACTGGGTCTGGGAAACCAGTCTGTAATCAGTGGGTCTGGGAAACCAGCATGTAGTCAGTCTGCCTTTCCTAATCCCATCTCACCTGTCCTGTTTCTTCTTGTCAACATTAGACACCATTCGGACCTCTCCGTCCCCCTTGGGCCGTCCGTAGCTCTCCAGGGGCTGGTTCTTCAGGGAGGGGAGGTAATGGGAGGGGGGTAAGGGGAGGTAATGGGATGGGGGTAAGGGGAGGTAATGGGAGGGGGTAAGGGGAGGTCATGAGAGGGGGATAAGGGAAGGTCATGGGAGGGAGGTAATGGGAGGGAGGTAATGGGAGGGAGGTAATGGGAGGGGGTAATGGGAGGGGGTAATGGGAGGGGGTAGGGGAGGTAATGGGAGGGGGTAAGGGAAGGTAATGTGAGGGGGTAAGGGGAGGTAATGGGAGGGGGTAATGGGAGGTAATGTGAAGGGGTAAAGGGAGGTCATGAGAGGGGATAAGGGAAGGTAATGGGAGGGAGGTAATGTGTAGGGGCAAGGGAAGGTAATAGGAGGGGGTAAGGGGAGATAATGAGAGGGGGATAAGGGAAGGTAATGGGAGATAATGGGAGGGTTAAGGGAAGGTAATAGGAGGGGGTAAGGGGAGGAAATGGAAGTGGGGTAATGGGAGGGGGTAATTGGATGTAATGTGAAGGGGTAAGGGGAGGTAATGTGAGGGTGTAATGAGAGGTAATGTGAGGGGGTAATGAGAGGTAATGGGAGGGGGTAATGGGAGGTAATGGGAGGGGGTAAGGGGAGGTAATGCGAGTGGGGTAATGTGAGGTAATGTGAGGGGGTAATGGGAGGTAATGGGAGAAGGTAATGGGACGTAATGTGATGGGTTAATGAGAGGTAATGCGTGGGAGCAATGTGAGGTAATGTGAGGGGGCAATGAGAGGAAATTGGAGGGGGTAATGGGAGGTAATGTGAGGGGGTAATGAGAGGTAATGTGAGGGGGTGGTTAATATGATATCAGTGAGACCATGTTCAGTGTGGGTCCGGAGGACTAGTACAGTATGTGTCTGGGACCGCATTGCACTTTGGACAACAATAGAAACAAATTGATGTGTCTAAATCATGAAGATTTATGGTACCAGGTTCTCGATGGAGCGTTGATACTGGTTGATCTCCTTCAGAGTCTCCTTGTCTCTCTTCACCTCATTGACATACTGAGCCAAGTCCTGGGTCAACAAACACACAGTCCCACATTCAGTGTCTATTCTCCGATTGTAGTTTAGTAAGAGAAGAAGAGAGACAGTCTTGATTACCTTCATGGCATCCAGAGCCATCTTCAGGTTGTTCTTGTCGGCTGCGTCGGGGGTGTGTTTGACCAGCTCCTAACAGACAGAGACAACAGGGAAATCACCAGTGATAATCACACACAGGCTCAGCTTCACACTGTTTAGATTAAGATTAGGTTTAGATTAACACACAATTAGCCTGGATTTACACTACAGGAGAGTCTTTTTCCTATGACGTTTGCCTACAGGGGACTACACAACAAAATCATATTGATGTTATAACAGCACGAAAGTGAAACCAAGCTGTCACCCGGTCATTTTACAGTAAAGCGAACCAAGCCATAAAAAAAAGCAGAGTGAATCCGCAGTACAGTTTTCCTTCATCTTCAAAGGATTGATTTGTGGACCTCAGAGCCATAAAACATCAGGCTTGGATATCACTGTGTCTGCTTGGATATCACTGTGTCTGCTTGGATATCACTGTGTCTGCTTGGATATCACTGTGTCTGCTTGGATATCACTGTGTCTGCTTGGATATCACTGTGTCTGCTTGGATATCACTGTGTCTGCTTGGATATCACTGTGTCTGCTTGGATATCACTGTGTCTGCTTGGATATCACTGTGTCTGCTTGGATATCACTGTGTCTGCTTGGATATCACTGTGTCTGCTTGGATATCACTGTGTCGGCTTGGATATCACTGTGTCTGCTTGGATATCACTGTGTCTGCTTGGATATCACTGTGTCTGCTTGGATATCACTGCGTCTGCTTGGATATCACTGCGTCTGCTTGGATATCACTGCGTCTGCTTGGATATCACTGTGTCTGCTTGGATATCACTGTGTCTGCTTGGATATCACTGTGTCTGCTTGGATATCACTGTGTCTGCTTGGATATCACTGTGTCTGCTTGGATATCACTGTGTCTGCTTGGATATCACTGTGTCTGCTTGGATATCACTGTGTCTGCTTGGATATCACTGTGTCTGCTTGGATATCACTGTGTCTGCTTGGATATCACTGTGTCTGCTTGGATATCACTGTGTCTGCTTGGATATCACTGTGTCTGCTTGGATATCACTGTGTCTGCTTGGATATCACCGTGTCTGCTTGGATATCACTGCTTCTGCTTGGATATCACTGTGTCGGCATGGATATCACCGTGTCTGCTTGGATATCACTGGGTCGGCTTGGATATCACTGCGTCGGCTTGGATATCACTGTGTCTGCTTGGATATCAATGCGTCTGCTTGGATATCACTGTGTCTGCTTGGATATCAATGTGTCTGCTTGGATATCACTGTGTCGGCATGGATATCACCGTGTCTGCTTGGATATCACTGTGTCTGCTTGGATATCACTGCGTCGGCTTGGATATCACTGTGTCTGCTTGGATATCAATGCGTCTGCTTGGATATCACTGTGTCTGCTTGGATATCAATGTGTCTGCTTGGATATCAATGTGTCTGCTTGGATATCACTGTGTCTGTGTCACGTAGAGTAGGCCAGATGGCTAAACTGGATAACCTAACCTCTATAAAATAAAAAGATGGCGGAACCGCAAAAGTTCTTCTGTGCAAAGGTGTTTATTTACAAGTGATTCCGGAACAGAAAATAACAGTACTGCCATCAACGTCTACCTTATGGGACAGCTTAAACAACAATGCTGCCCCATCCACAGCTCAATCCAAAAAATCCTCCTTAGAGACTGGAGAGAGGCTCCTTTTGTAGGGCTAGCCCCTCCCCTCAGAACAATTAACCCTAGTTAATTAATCAATTAACAATACAAACCTACATTTTCCATGAACTAAACATACTAAAGGATATACATTGCAACACGGTTTTAAACAATATCACAACATAACATTTACAACATTACATCATTACTGACAATATCTTTCAATATGCCCATATGCATTAATGAGCCATTTGGGACAGGCACTATAAAGCCAACCCAATTCCCTTAGCTCGGGTCCTTTTCCAGCATACCCAGAAGCTACAGAGATGGAGAGAGAGGAACAGAACAAACAAACAATGCGCTCATCCACAACATTGATAAGTATAATAATTATTGTATCTCTCAAATATGAACATTGACAAGTGTGAAATGCATGCACCAAGACAGAAGTTAAATTGTGTGTCGACCCACATTGTTAACTTATGGTATAATGGCGCAGGGAGGAGTGATGAATATGTGTGTGCGTTAAAGAACCAAATGCTGCCCGCGGCCAGTGACGGACTTCTACGTCACATTACCTTCCTCCTCTCCTGAAGCGACCATGTTCGGGAGCCTTGATAGGTAGTCCGCAGTAACGTTCTCTTTTCCTGCCTTGTGACGGACACAGAACCTGAAGGGCTGGAGCTCCAGATACCACCTGGTCACACGAGAATTCCGGTCCTTCATGGTCTGGATCCAGGTCAGTGCTCTGTGGTCCGTGTGCAGGTCAAATTCCCTCCCAAGAAGGTAGTAACGGAGGCTATCTAGGGCCCACTTTATAGCCAGGCACTCCTTTTCGATTGTAGAATACCTGGTTTCCCTGGGCAACAGCTTCCGACTCAGGTACAGCACAGGAAGCTCTTCTCTTGGCTCCCCTTGGGCCAGTACAGCTCCAATTCCTACAGCCGAAGCGTCCACCTGCACGAGAAATCTCTTCTTAAAATCAGGGGTCTGGAGAACAGGGAATGAGCACAGTCGTTTTTTCAGTGTCATGAAGGCTTCCTCACACTCCTCAGTCCACTTCACAGGGTTGCTGGCCCCCTTCGAAGTGAGGTTGGTCAGAGGGACAGCGATGGTCGAAAACTGTGGAATGAATCTCCGGTACCACCCTGCCAGACCTAGGAAGGACTTCACCTGTGTCTTGGTTCTGGGTTGAGGGCTATTCCTGATGGACTCCACTTTCTCCACCTGAGGCCGAACTTCACCCTTACCCAGCTGGTAACCCAGGTACTTTGTCTCCTGTTTCGCCCACTCACACTTCAGGAGGTTAAGCGTGAGGCCTGCTTCATGGATCTTCCCCAGGACGCTGCTAAGATGCTGTATGTGCTCCTCCCAGGAGTGGCTGTAGATCACCACGTCGTCCAAGTAAGCAGCACAGTAATCGTCACAGTCCTGGAGGACCTTGTCCATCAGCCTCTGGAAAGTCTCAGGGGCCCCATGAAGGCCAAACGGCATGACCTTGAACTGGAACAGGCCCATTGGCGTCCGGAATGCAGTGTAGGCCTTGGATTGTTCATCCAGGGGCACCTGCCAGTACCCTTTGCAGAGATCCAATGTGGTGATGTAATGAGCTCTACCTATTCTCTCCAGTAAGTCGTCAATGCGGGGCATGGGATAGGCATCAAACTGGGAGATGGCATTCACCTTACGGAAGTCCATGCAGACGCGCAAAGAGCCATCCTTCTTTGGGACAATGACAATAGGGCTGCTCCATTCACTTGAAGATGGCTCGACAACATCCATCTCTATCATGGTGTGGACCTCTTCCTTGAGGGCTACCACCAGCCTCTCAGGCACACGGTAAGGATGCTGGCGGACAGGGTTCTGGCCAGGTTTCAAACGAATGACGTGTTCCAGGACTTTGGTTCTTCCTGGTCTCTGACTGAAGAGGGCCGGATACTTGCCAAACAGCTGCTTCAGCTCATCTTGCTTGTCTTCTTCCAGGTGAGCCAGTATGACTTCTGCTCGTTCTTTCCATGCCTCTGTGACTCCATCCGACTCATCCTCTTCTACTCTGCGGACCAGAAAGGACTTTCCTTTGGAGAGTTCCTCTTTCTCCTCCCAGGCCTTGAGAAGGTTCACATGGTAGGTTTGCTTCTTCTTACCCTTGTCCGGGTGCAGCACCTCGTAGGTCACTGGGCCCATCTTCCTCCCGATTAGGTACGGTCCTTGCCATTGCGCAAGGAGCTTGCTGGTAGACGAGGGAAGGAGGAGCAGGACTTTCTGTCCTGGCTCAAACTCTCTGTGGCGAGCGTGCTGGTCATAGCCTCTCTTCTGGGCCTTCTGGGCTTGCTGAAGGTTTGCTCTAGCTTCCTCTCGGTACCGTTCCAACCTGTCTCGCATCTGGAGGACATACTGGACAATCCCCTGTCCTGAGGTAGCTACTGGGGAACCTTCCCAGCACTTCTTCAGCAGGTCCAGTGGTCCTTGCACTGGCCATCCATAGAGGAGTTCGAATGGCGAGAAACCTGTCGATGCCTGAGGCACCTCCCTGTAAGCAAAAAGCAGAAAGGGTAACCACTTATCCCAGTCTTTACCAGTGTCAGCCACAAACTTCCTCAGCATGTTCTTGAGCGTTTGATTGAATCTCTCTACGAGCCCATCCGTTTGGGGATGGTAGGGAGTAGTCCTCAAGCCTTTAATGCCCAGCTGTCGGTGGAGTTGAACCATCAGTCGCGAGGTGAAGTTTGTCCCTTGGTCCGTCAGGATTTCATCTGGGATTCCTACACGAGAGAAGAGCTGAACAAGAGCACTGATTATCTTTGGAGTGGTT